>NC_091319.1:37226534-37466534 GCF_038502225.1 Cherax quadricarinatus
TGCGAGGGTCTTGGCAAGAGGCGTGGAGTTAAAAGATAAAGAATCACACACAAAGTGGGAGTTGTCACAGCTGCTCTTTGCTGATGACACTGTGCTCTTGGGAGATTCTGAAGAGAAGTTGCAGAGATTGGTGGATGAATTTGGTAGGGTGTGCAAAAGAAGAAAATTAAAGGTGAATACAGGAAAGAGTAAGGTTATGAGGATAACAAAAAGATTAGGTGATGAAAGATTGAATATCAGATTGGAGGGAGAGAGTATGGAGGAGGTGAACGTATTCAGATATTTGGGAGTGGACGTGTCAGCAGATGGGTCTATGAAAGATGAGGTGAATCATAGAATTGATGAGGGAAAAAGAGTGAGTGGTGCACTTAGGAGTCTGTGGAGACAAAGAACTTTGTCCTTGGAGGCAAAGAGGGGAATGTATGAGAGTATAGTTTTACCAACGCTCTTATATGGGTGTGAAGCGTGGGTGATGAATGTTGCAGCGAGGAGAAGGCTGGAGGCAGTGGAGATGTCATGTCTGAGGGCAATGTGTGGTGTGAATATAATGCAGAGAATTCGTAGTTTGGAAGTTAGGAGGAGGTGCGGGATTACCAAAACTGTTGTCCAGAGGGCTGAGGAAGGGTTGTTGAGGTGGTTCGGACATGTAGAGAGAATGGAGCGAAACAGAATGACTTCAAGAGTGTATCAGTCTGTAGTGGAAGGAAGGCGGGGTAGGGGTCGGCCTAGGAAGGGTTGGAGGGAGGTGGTAAAGGAGGTTTTGTGTGCGAGGGGCTTGGACTTCCAGCGGGCATGCGTGAGCGTGTTTGATAGGAGTGAATGGAGACAAATGGTTTTTAATACTTGACGTGCTGTTGGAGTGTGAGCAAAGTAACATTTATGAAGGGATTCAGGGAAACCGGCAGGCCGGACTTGAGTCCTGGAGATGGGAAGTACAGTGCCTGCACTCTGAAGGAGGGGTGTTAATGTTGCAGTTTAAAAACTGTAGTGTAAAGCACCTTTCTGGCAAGACAGTGATGGAGTGAATGATGGTGAAAGTTTTTCTTTTTCGGGCCACCCTGCCTTGGTGGGAATCGGCCGGTGTGATAATAATAAAATAATAATAAAAATTATCAAACAGAGATCAATATCTCAATTTCTTCTAATAAAAATGGTGAAGGAAGATCTGTAGAGTGGAAGTTGCTTCCAAACATTCACAAAGAAACTCCAGAACTGAAAGTTGAAAGTCAAGTTGAGAAGGTATCACTAGTTACCTCTCAGAGATTTATATCTCATCATTTAACCACTCAAGTTCCTCACAAGTTGCACTCAAGTTCCTCACAAGTTGCACTCAAGTTCCTCACAAGTTGCACTCAAGTTCCTCACAAGTTACCACTCAAGTTCCTCACAAGTTACCACTCAAGTTCCTCACAAGTTACCACTCAAGTTCCTCACAAGTTACCACTCAAGTTCCTCACAAGTTACCACTCAAGTTCCTCACAAGTTACCACTCAAGTTCCTCACAAGTTACCACTCAAGTTCCTCACAAGTTACCACTCAAGTTCCTCACAAGTTACCACTCAAGTTCCTCACAAGTTACCACTCAAGTTCCTCACAAGTTACCACTCAAGTTCCTCACAAGTTACCACTCAAGTTCCTCACAAGTTACCACTCAAGTTCCTCACAAGTTACCACTCAAGTTCCTCACAAGTTACCACTCAAGTTCCTCACAAGTTACCACTCAAGTTCCTCACAAGTTACCACTCAAGTTCCTCACAAGTTACCACTCAAGTTCCTCACAAGTTACCACTCAAGTTCCTCACAAGTTACCACTCAAGTTCCTCACAAGTTACCACTCAAGTTCCTCACAAGTTACCACTCAAGTTCCTCACAAGTTACCACTCAAGTTCCTCACAAGTTACCACTCAAGTTCCTCACAAGTTACCACTCAAGTTCCTCACAAGTTACCACTCAAGTTCCTCACAAGTTACCACTCAAGTTCCTCACAAGTTACCACTCAAGTTCCTCACAAGTTACCACTCAAGCTCCTCACAAGTTACCACTCAAGTTCCTCACAAGTTACCACTCAAGTTCCTCACAAGTTACCACTCAAGTTCCTCACAAGTTACCACTCAAGTTCCTCACAAGTTACCACTCAAGTTCCTCACAAGTTACCACTCAAGCTCCTCACAAGTTACCACTCAAGTTCCTCACAAGTTACCACTCAAGCTCCTCACAAGTTACCACTCAAGTTCCTCACAAGTTACCACTCAAGTTCCTCACAAGTTACCACTCAAGTTCCTCACAAGTTACCACTCAAGTTCCTCACAAGTTACCACTCAAGTTCCTCACAAGTTACCACTCAAGTTCCTCACAAGTTACCACTCAAGTTCCTCACAAGTTACCACTCAAGTTCCTCACAAGTTACCACTCAAGTTCCTCACAAGTTACCACTCAAGTTCCTCACAAGTTACCACTCAAGTTCCTCACAAGTTACCACTCAAGTTCCTCACAAGTTGCCTTTACAAGTTATGCTATTAATAATTACCACTTGTAAATCTTTCTATTTTTCTAGTGCCCTCAGTACGAACTTTTCTCTAAGTTAGATTCACCATCGTTTAAGGTTTAATGCCCATCGGAAGAGACATTCCTCAGTAATTTCTCGGAAATCAGTTTCATAAAATAAGCAGATTAAAACTTATGCAAAATGAAAATCAAGGCGAATCTTCCTTTGAGAAAAAAACAAAAGTACCAAAAGTTTGAAGCCTACCGGAAGATGCGTTCTCCTATTACTGCAGAGAATCAAACAAATGTTGATTTATTAACTGGAGTATACGTGGAGTATACCAGGAAAGAGTATACCCGGAGAGAGTTCCGGGGGATCAACGCCTCCGCGGCTCTGTCTGTGACCACGCTTCATGGCAGACCAGGGCCTGATCAACCAGGCTGCTACTGCTAGCCGCACGCAGTCCAATGAACGAACCACAGCCCGGCTGGTCAGGTACTGATTTTAGGTGCTTGTCCAGTGCCTGCTTGAAGACATCCATGGGTCTTGAAGACAGCCATGGGTCTTGAAGACAGCCAGGGGTCTTGAAGACAGCCATGGATCTTGAAGACAGCCAGGGGTCTTGAAGACAGCCAGGGGTCTTGAAGACAGACAGGGGTCTTGAAGACAGCCAGGGGTCTTGAAGACAGGCAGGGGTCTTAAAGACAGCCAGGGGTCTTGAAGACAACCAGGGGTCTTGAAGACAGCCAGGAGTGTTGAAGACAGTCAGGGGTCTTGAAGACAGCCAGGGATCTTGAAGACAGCCAGGGATCTTGAAGACAGCCAGGGGTCTTGAAGACAGCCATGGGTGTTGAAGACAGCCATGGGTCTTGAAGACAGCCAGGGGTGTTGAAGACAGCCAGGGGTCTTGAAGACAGCCAGGGGTCTTGAAGACAGCCAGGGGTCTTGAAGACAGCCAGGGGTCTTGAAGACAACCAGGGGTCTTGAAGACAGCTAGGAGTGTTGAAGACAGTCAGGGGTCTTGAAGACAGCCAGGGATCTTGAAGGCAGCCAGGGATCTTGAAGACAGCCAGGGGTCTTGAAGACAGCCAGGGGGTGTTGAAGACAGCCGGCCGTGTTGAAGACAGCCAGCCGTGTTGAAGACAGCCAGGGATCTTGAAGACAGCCAGGGGTCTTGAATACAGCCATGGGTGTTGAAGACAGCCAGGGGTGTTGAAGACAGGCAGGGGTGTTGAAGACAGCCAGGGGTGTTGAAGACAGCCAGCCGTGTTGAAGACAGCCAGCCGTGTTGAAGACAGCCAGGGATCTTGAAGACAGCCAGGGGTCTTGAAGACAGCCAGGGGTGTTGAAGACAGCCAGGGGTGTTGAAGACAGCCAGGGGTGTTGAAGACAGCCAGGGGTGTTGAAGACAGCCAGGGGTGTTGAAGACAGCCAGGTGTGTTGAAGACAGCCAGGGGTCTTGAAGACAGCCAGGGGTCTTGAAGACAGCCAGGGGTCTTGAAGACGGCCAGGGGTCTTGAAGACAGCCAGGGGTCTTGAAGACAGCCAGGGGTCTTGAAGACGGCCAGGGGTCTTGAAGACAGCCAGGGGTCTTGAAGACAGGCAGGGGTCTTGGAGACAGCCAGGGGTCTTGAAGACGACCAGGGGTCTTGAAGACAGCCAGGGGTCTTGAAGACAGCCAAGGTGTTGAAGACAGCCAGGGGTCTTGAAGACAGGCAGGGGTCTTGAAGACAGCCAGGGGTCTTGAAGACAGCCAGGGGTCTTGAAGACAGCCAGGGGTCTTGAAGACAGCCAGGGGTCTTGAAGACAGCCAGGGGTCTTGAAGACAGCCAGGGGTGTTGAAGACAGCCAGGGGTCTTGAAGACAGCCAGGGGTCTTGAAGACAGCCAGGGGTCTAGAAGACAGCCAGGGGTCTTGAAGACAGCCATGGGTCTTGAAGACAGCCAGTGGTCTTGAGGACAGCCAGGGGTCTCGAAGACAGCCAGGGGTCTTGAAGACAGCCAAGGGTTTTGAAGACAGCCAGGGGTCTTGAAGACAGCCAGGGGTCTTGAAGACAGCCAGGGGTGTTGAAGACAGCCAGGGGTGTTGAAGACAGCCAGGGGTGTTGAAGACAGCCAGGGGTCTTGAAGACAGCCAGGGGTCTTGAAGACAGCCAGGGGTCTTGAAGACAGCCAGGGGTCTTGAAGACAGCCAGGGGTCTTGAAGACAGCCAGGGGTGTTGAAGACAGCCAGGGGTGTTGAAGACAGCCAGGGGTGTTGAAGACAGCCAGGGGTGTTGAAGACAGCCAGGGGTGTTGAAGACAGCCAGGGGTGTTGAAGACAGCCAGGGGTGTTGAAGACAGCCAGGGGTGTTGAAGACAGCCAGGGGTGTTGAAGACAGCCAGGGGTGTTGAAGACAGCCAGGGGTCTTGAAGACAGCCAGGGGTGTTGAAGACAGCCAGGGGTCTTGAAGACAGCCAGGGGTCTTGAAGACAGGCAGGGGTGTTGAAGACAGCCAGGGGTGTTGAAGACAGCCAGGGGTGTTGAAGACAGCCAGGGGTGTTGAAGACAGCCAGGGGTGTTGAAGACAGCCAGGGGTCTTGAAGACAGCCAGGGGTGTTGAAGACAGCCAGGGGTGTTGAAGACAGCCAGGGGTGTTGAAGACAGCCAGGGGTGTTGAAGACAGCCAGGGGTGTTGAAGACAGCCAGGGGTGTTGAAGACAGCCAGGGGTGTTGAAGACAGCCAGGGGTGTTGAAGACAGCCAGGGGTGTTGAAGACAGCCAGGGGTGTTGAAGACAGCCAGGGGTGTTGAAGACAGCCAGGGGTGTTGAAGACAGCCAGGGGTGTTGAAGACAGCCAGGGGTGTTGAAGACAGCCAGGGGTCTTGAAGACAGCCAGGGGTCTTGAAGACAGCCAGGGGTCTTGAAGACAGCCAGTGGTCTATTTGTAATCCCCCTTAACTACGTCAGTAAATTCGATAAATTTGCACTTATATTGTTTACATCCAAAAAAATAGTTTTTTTATGGGGGATTGCCCCCTTAAAGATTGGTGCCACTCACTTGAGGTAACCAACAGTTTTTGGCTGGAAATTAATGCACTGTCACTTCGAGATTAAAATTGCACCTACCCGTTTCCAATAACAATACCAACCTAATTCTCGTTTTGAGAACACGAAGCAGATCAAAACAAGCTCTCTAAATTAGTCGCACGAAACATCAGTAGACCTCTTCACTCGCCTTTCGGAACACAAATATCCCAGCTGAATGGATCTACTGAACAACACTTGTGTTTCCCACAGAGACTCATACAACCACCTGTTGAGTTAAAGTGACGCTTAACACACTGTTAAGAAGACACTTCAAAACTCAGGATTCTGGAGTCATCACTAATGAGCACATTGTCCAATTTCATGTAAAGCAACAGCTTCTATAAGATAGTTGAACCTCTTGCCAAGAACCTTCTTCACATAACACCAGGTCATAGGTCAGAGAACGGGTAGGGTTTCAATTTATGGCAAGAGAATCTTAAAACTCACAAGCCAGTGTGTTAACCACTGGGCCAGCTGACTGTGAGGTTCAGGTCACACTACTCTTATGATAACAGGTCACAGTATGGAGGACCAGACCTACTGACCTGTCATCAACCTATTCACCTTCAATATACCCCAACTGATTTTTCAAGAGCCTATATATATATATGCACATTCTGTCTTCACAGGTACGTCTGTTTGTGACTTGATAAAGCCCACTGTGTGGGCGAAACGTTGTCAATAAAGAATAGCAGTTTACTGCATTCACTCACAGATATACTGAAACTCAGTATAAATTCCACTAAAATTATTTATGTGTCGATAAATGCAACTTTTTACATATTGTATCAAGTTAGAGATATAAATATTTTCCATGGAAGAGTTATTTAACAATTCAGTTTGTTTTCTTAAGCAAGAACAATTCCTTAAGAATCCGGACATTAGGGCTGGGGACTGAGAGGCATTCTGGTTTGAAGGAAGCATTCAATTCCTTCCAATGATGGAACAACAAGTTGAGGGAAGAACTTACCTACAACACTGCTCCATACACACTATTATATGGAAACAATTCCAGAAATATTGGGCGGCTGGAAGCATCCTCAGGCGATGCACCACGAACGAACCTTCAAATATTGGGCGGCTGGAAGCATCCTCAGGCGATGCACCACGAACGAACCTTCAAATATTGGGCGGCTGGAAGCATCCTCAGGCGATGCGCCACGAACGAACCTTCAAATATTGGGCGGCTGGAAGCATCCTCAGGCGATGCGCCACGAACGAACCTTCAAATATTGCACAATATATTCGAAAGACATATACGAATGATTCGATAGATGGGTAAATAATTCTCAAAATGTGTGACCTGAAAGTGGCTCTGTACGGATTAATTTATGATGATAATGTTGACGAGAATAACAAAAAAAAGGCACAATACCGTGACTGGAACGATACACAAATAACCCGCACATAAAAGAGAGAAGCTTACGACGACGTTTCGGTCCGACTTGGACCATTTACAAAGTCACTTTGTAAATTTACAAAGTGACTTTGTAAATGGTCCAAGTCGGACAGAAACGTCGTCGAAAGCTTCTCTCTTTTATGTGCGGGTTATTTGTGTATTGACGAGAAAGCTCTAAGCCAGTAAAGAAATGGCATGAAATTAGGTTTTATCCAAGGTAGGCCTCCTCCATTTCCTTAAATCAAGAACCCTTCGCTAGCATCAAGATTCACTACTTGAAGAAAAGAGGATCGACGCGTTATTTCATGTCATGTCATCTTGCTGAGATCATTGCTCATCATACCAGTCACTCTACTGTGAGTTTTATCTCTCTCTAATCAGAAGTTGAATGAGAATTGAGGGAGTGACATAGTTCATAAAAGTCTTGGTTAACGTCGAGTTACTTTACTGATACAAAACATGCAGCAGGAACCACCAGACATAATTACTCTGGGGAAATCTTGCAGAAAAAAAGTTATTGAAATGTTTTGTTTATCTGGAAATGGAAGCAGCTTTATAAAAGACCATTGTGACGACTCTCCAGTGAACAATATTTGTAAAGGAGGAAACCAGTTTTTATTTCTTGGTTGGGGTGGGAAGGAATAATTAAATAGATGTATTAATAATCCACGTTTAAAATATCTCCCTGAAATTGTCTTATTATATATTGATGGAATCCTGGAACAGCTGTTTGTGTTTACTTGATGGCTCAAGTGGTAGCCTTATCTCCTCACATCTGAGGAATCTATGTTCGCTTCAAGCGATAGTGTCAACGTCTACCATGTTTCCTTATGAGTTTTCTCCAGTTCACTAATAGTAAGTAGGTACCTGGCTACTAGACAACTATAGTGGATCACACCTCTTAGAGGCTATTTATATATATCTTAGAACTGAACCACGAAATTAGCTGAGGTGCTATAACAATTCTTAGTCCGTTAATTCAAAGATGTAAATGATAGGAATTATCACAATCGAGAAGCCTAGCATTCGGTTTCCGGACTTGGTAAGGACGGCTACTTATGTTCACCTTCACCTTAATAGTGTTAGTTAAGTGAACTGTTGTAGGTGATATTCCATAGGACGCAACCACTTGTAAGCTGAGCTGAGCTCTACCATGGACGTTCAGGTCAATATTGTATTACGAATAAAAACAGTCTGGCTATTGCATTAGGGATTAAAGGTGTCTTAATGCCAACACACTATCAGTCTTGTTTTTTATTATTAACACATCGGCCGTCTACCAAGGCGGGTTGGCCCGGAAAACAAAAACTTTCATCATCATTCACTCCATCACTGTCTTGAGAGAGGCGTACTTACACTACAGTTATAAAACTGCAACATTAACACCCCTCCTTCAGAGTGCAGACACTGTACTTCCCATCTCCAGGACTCAAGTCCGGCCTGCCGGTTTCCCCAAATTCCTTCATAAATGTTACCTTGCTCACACTCCAATGGTACGTCAAGTTCTAAAAACTATTTGTCTCCATTTGCTCCTACCTGTGGAAAATTGCATTTATCTGAATGTAACTCATTATGTACATAACAGTAAATGATAACAAATTATTATTTATCAAAGTTACATAGACAAGTAGGAATTTGGGACACCTAGGTCGCAAAAATGTCCCCCTTCGATACCTACAACTGTCATATCCACAAGTTGCTCTAGACCTATTAATTACAAATGAAATATGCATCACCAGGAATTCTGGTAAATATATAAGTTTGTGGACTGTATATTAAAATTAATAAGTGATTATATACACACACATTTACATAACAGAAGGAGAATATATCTTAATATCACTCACCAATTTGACTGGAGATTAAGGTGTATCATACTCAGAAAACCTCACTGTCCATGAAAATAACACTGGCCAGAGTTGCACACATAAACAAACTTATCTGATGTTCCTGGAGCTGTCTTGTCCAGCCGCCTGATATCTCAAGTTATGCAGGAATACACATCCAACAATTTCGGCTCCTATTTGAAATGTGTCAGCCCAATTTTACCTCTAGAGCACGAAAATTCTTCCCATTATTCACTAACGTTTGTGTTGTCTCAATTCAAACAAAATGGCGAGTCTCTTCTGTGCAGGCGCAGAAATTTCCCATTTTTTATAACATAATTTTTATTAAATACAGTATGGCCATCTATTTACATATAACTACTGTATTTCTGGAAAATATATACAGTATTTTCCACACTGTCTAACACGCTCACGCATACTTGCTGAAAGTCCAAGCCCTTCTCACACAAAACCTCCTTTGCAACCTCCTTCCAACCTTTCCTATGCCAACCTCTACCCCGCCTTCCCTCCACTACAGATTTATACACTCTCGAAGTCATTCTATTTCGTTCCATCCTCTCTTCATGTCCTAACCATCTCAGTAATCCCTCCTGAGCCCTCTGGATAGTCGTTTTCGTAATTCCGCATCTTCTCCTAATCTCCAAACTACGGATTCTCTGCATAATATTCACACCACACATTGCCCTCAGACATGACATCTCCACTGCCTCCAGCCTTCTCCTTGTTGCAACATTCATCACTCATGTTTCACACCCATATAAGAGCATTGGTATCATTATACTCTCAAACATCCCCCTCCTAAGAGCAACTCATCAATTCTATGATTCACCTCATCTTTCATAGACTCATCTGCTGACACGTCCACTCCTAAATATCTGTATACATTCACCTCCTCCATATTGTTACATATTATACTCCGTAATTTAAAATACATAGATCAATCATTCTAGAAAGGACTACAAGTCATTCAGAGCGTCATTTAAATATTTAATGAAAATAAAGTATAATAATAATATAATAACATAATCTTTATTTCCACAAGTACATGTACAAGGTATACAGACCATAGTTGACGTCACTGACATACTACTATATAGAAAGCCGCTTGTTATGCTGAGCATTTCCCTCAAATTAGGTCAGTTTTGTCCCAGGATGCGACCCACACCAGTCCATTAACACCCAGATAACCATTTTAGTGATGGGCGAACATAGACAATATGTGTAAAGAAACACGTCCAATATTTCTACCCGCGCTGGGAATCGATCCCAGACACTCGCCGTGTGAAGCGAGATCTTTAGCCACCAGGACACCAGAGCCCCAGTGGAACATTTCCACTTGGTAACGTTAGTTCTATAATGCAGATAACACCAATTATTAAAATACAATTAAATTCTCAGGAATCAGCTGAGAAAAGCACCAAACATCCTCTCAGTTGCAGTTCTGTGGGCAAAAGACACCTTGTTAATGAGAGAAGTTAGAAGAGAAAGGTTAGAGCGGTTCATGGTGACAGGAAAGTGACAGTAACTCAAATAACCAAACGTTACAACAGTGATATACATAAGAACATCTTTGAGTGTATAATATTTTAAACCATGAAGTGGATTATGGGCTACGGGAGCGGAAGACAACATCAGGATCAACTCCTGTCAGCTAAGAGCAAGAAACTGAGGCTACAGTGGGCAAAGGCACACCGAAACTGGACGCTTCAAGACTGACAAAATGTTGGCTGGTCTGACGAATCACGATTACGGCTGCAACATGCAGATGGCAGTGTTATAATCTATTGTAATCTGGTGCGGGAGAGTCACAGCATGGATGTGCAGTTGACAAATCTGCAGCAACTGCGTGATTCTGTCATGTCAATATGGATCAGAATCACTAAGAAATGTCTCTTGATACCTCGTTAAATCCAGGCTGTAGTGTTAAAGGGTGTGCCTAATAAAGTGGCCACTGATAGCCAACGTTACAACGTAACGTCTTCTAATACAATTGTGGTCACGCATTCGTGATTTCATGCGTTGAGATATAGCTCCAGACCCTGTTTCTTAACTGGCTTTTATGTTATTTACTCTCCTTGCCTAGCGAGTTCTTTCATATCCATTCTTAAAGCTATGCATGGATTTTCCATTCTTCACATTGTTAAATATGTACGTGGTCTGACTGGAGCTCTGGCAGCTTGCTGGGTCTGCGACTCTGCCGTACTTAGCAGCGGCCGTGGGCACTGTACGTTGCACTGACCATGAACATGTTATGTGGTTGAGGCCTTACCAGACACTTACTGGACACTGTATGGGACAGTAACCATGAATATCGTACGTGGTAGTAACAGGGGATAACAAGGGTGGCAGTGACCTGACACAACGTATGTAGCAGTGACCTAGGACAACTTATATAGCAGTGACCTGACACAACGTATGTAGCGGTGACCTAGGATAACTTATGTAGCAGTGACTTAGGACAACGTATGTAGCAGTGGCCTGGTACAATGTATGTTGCAGTGGCCTGGTACAATGTATGTAGCAGTGGCCTGGGACAACGTATGTAGCAGTGACCTAGGACAACTTATGTAGCAGTGACCTGACACAACGTATGTAGCGGTGACCTAGGATAACTTATGTAGCAGTGACTTAGGACAACGTATGTAGCAGTGGCCTGGTACAATGTATGTTGCAGTGGCCTGGTACAATGTATGTAGCAGTGGCCTGGGACAACGTATGTAGCAGTGACCTAGGACAACTTATGTAGCAGTGACCTGACACAACGTATGTAGCGGTGACCTAGGACAACGTATGTAGCGGTGACCTAGGACAACTTATGTAGCAGTGACCTGACACAACGCATGTAGCGGTGACTTAGGACAACTTATGTAGCAGTGACCTAGGACAACGTATGTAGCGGTGACCTGACACAACGTATGTAGCAGTGACCTGACACAACGTATGTAGTGGTGACCTGACACAACGTATGTAGCGGTGACTTAGGACAACTTATGTAGCAGTAACCTACGACAACGTATGTAGCAGTGACCTGACACAACGTATGTAGCAGTGACCTGATACAACGTATGTAGCAGTGACCTGATATAACGTATGTAGCAGTGACCTAGGACAACGTATGTAGCGGTGACCTAGGACAACTTATGTAGCAGTGACTTGGGACAACCTATGTAACAGTAAACTAGGATAACGTAAGTAGCAGTGACCTGGGACAACGTATGTAACAGTGAACTAGGACAACTAATGTAGCAGTGACCTGGGACAATGTACTTAGCAGTGACCTAGGACAACGTATGTAGCAGTGACATAGGACAACGTATGTAGCAGTGACCTGGGACAACGTATGTAACAGTGACCTGGGACAACGTATGTAGCAGTGACCTGGGACAACGTATGTAGCAGTGACCTGGGACAACGTATGTAGCAGTGACCTGGGACAACGTATGTAGCAGTGACCTAGGACAACGTATGTAGCAGTGACCTGAGACAACTTATGTAACAGTGACCTAGGACAACGTATGTAGCAGTGACCTGAGACAGCTTATGTAACAGTGACCTAGGGCAACGTATGTAGCAGTGACCTAGGACAACGTATGTAAAAGTTGCCTAGGACAACGTATGTAGCAGTGACCTGAGACAACTTATGTAACAGTGACCTAGGACAACGTATGTAGCAGTGGCCTGGGACAACGTATGTAACAGTGACCTAGGACAACGTATGTTGCAGTGACCTAGGACAACGTATGTAAAAGTTGCCTAGGACAACGTATGTAGCAGTGACCTGGGACAACTTATATAGCAGTGACCTAGGACAACTTATGTAGCAGTGACCTGGGACAACTTATGTAGCAGTGACCTAGGACAACTTATGTAGCAGTGACCTGGGACAACGTATGTAGCAGTGGCCTGGGACAACGAATGTAGCAGTGACCTAGGACAACGTATGTAGCAGTGGCCATGGACAACGTATGTAAAAGTTACCTAGGACAACGTATGTAGCAGTGACCTGGGACAATTTATGTAGAAGTGACCTAGGACAACTTATATAGCAGTGACCTGGGACAACTTATGTAGCAGTGACCTAGGACAACTTATGTAGCAGTGGCCTGGGACAACGAATGTAGCAGTGACCTAGGACAACGTATGTAGCAGTGGCCATGGACAACGTATGTAACAGTGACCTAGGACAACGTATGTAGCAGTGACCTAGGACAATTTATGTAGTAGTGACCTAGGACAACTTATGTAGCAGTGACCTGGGACAACTTATGTAGCAGTGACCTAGGACAACTTATGTAGCAGTGACCTGGGACAACGTATGTATCAGTGGCCTGGGACAACGTATGTAGCAGTAACCTGGGACAACGTATGTAACAGTTACCTAGGACAACGTATGTAGCAGTGACCTGGGACAACGTATGTAACAGTGACCTAGGACAACGTATGTAGCAGTGACCTGGGACAACGTATGTAACAGTGACCTAGGACAAAGTATGTAGCAGTGGCCTGGGACAAAGTATGTTGCAGTGACCTAGGACAACGTATGTTGCAGTGACCTAGGAAAACGCATGTAAAAGTGTCCTAGGACAACGTATGTAGCAGTGACCTGGGACAACGTATGTATCAGTGACCTAGAACAACGTACGTAGCAGTGACCTAGGGCAACGTATGTAGCAGTGGCCTGGTACAACTTATATAGCAGTGACCTAGGACAACTTATGTAGCAGTGACCTGGGACAACGTATGTATCAGTGGCCTGGGACAACGAATGTAGCAGTGACCTAGGACAACGTATGTAACAGTGGCCATGGACAACGTATGTAAAAGTGTCCTAGGACAACGTATGTAGCAGTGACCTGGGACAACGTATGTATCAGTGACCTAGAACAACGTACGTAGCAGTGACCTAGGGCAACGTATGTAGCAGTGGCCTGGTACAATCAACGTAGCAGTGGCCTGGGACAACGTATGTAACAGTGACCTAGGACAACGTATGTAGCAGTGACCTGGGACAACGTATGTAGCAGTGACCTATGACAGCATACGTAGCAGTGACCTAGGACAACGTATGTAACAGTGACCTTGGACAACGTATGTAGCAGTGGCCTGGGACAACGTATGTAACAGTGACCTAGGACAACGTATGTTGCAGTGACCTAAGACAACGTATGTAACAGTGACCTAGGGCAACGTATGTAGCAGTGACCTGGGATAACGTATGTAACAGTGACCTAGGACAACGTATGTAGCAGTGACCTGGGACAACGTATGTAACAGTGACCTAGGACAACGTATGTAGCAGTGGCCTGAGACAACGTATGTAACAGTGACCTAGGACAACGTACTTAGCAGTGGCCTAAGACAACGTATGTAACAGTGACCTAGGGCAACGTATGTAGCAGTGACCTGGGACAACGTATGTAACAGTGACCTAGGACAGCGTACGTAGCAGTGACCTAGGACAACGTATGTAGCAGTGACCTTGGACAACGTATGTAGCAGTGACCTGGCACAACGTATGTAGCAGTGACCTGCGACAACGTATGTAGCAATGACCTGGGACAACGTAGGTTGCAGTGACATGGGATAACGTACGTGGCAGTGAACGTGGCAGTGAACGTATTGTGCCCTACAAAACAACTTCCTGGTACAGCAGGAAAGTGAGTATATATGAAAGCAGAAGAGAGAGCGAGACCACAGGTAGAGGCGAGACCATAGGTGGAGGCGAGACCACAGGTGGAGGCGAGACCACAGGTGGAGGCGAGACCACAGGTGGAGGCGAGATCACAGGTGGAGGCGAGACCACAGGTGGAGGCGAGACCACAGGTGGAGGCGAGACCACAGGTGGAGGCGAGACCACAGGTGGAGGCGAGACCACAGGTGGAGGCGAGACTACAGGTGGAGGCGAGACTACAGGTGGAGGCGAGATCACAGGTGGAGACGAGACCACAGGTGGAGGCGAGGCCACAGGTGGAGGCGAGACCACAGGTGGAGGCGAGACCACAGATGGAGGCGAGACCATAGGTGGAGGCGAGACCACAGGTGGAGGCGAGACCACAGGTGGAGGCGAGACCACAGGTGGAGGCGAGTCCACAGGTGGAGGCGAGACCACAGGTGGAGGCGAGACCACAGGTGGAGGCGAGACCACAGGTGGAGGCGAGACCACAGGTGGAAGCGAGACCACAGGTGGAGGCGAGACCACAGGTGGAGGCGAGTCCACAGGTGGAGGCGAGACCACAGGTGGAGGCGAGACCACAGGTGGAGGCGAGACTACAGGTGGAGGCGAGACTACAGGTGGAGACGAGATCACAGGTGGAGACGAGACCACAGGTGGAGGCGAGGCCACAGGTGGAGGCGAGACCACAGGTGGAGACGAGACCACAGATGGAGGCGAGACCACAGGTGGAGGCGAGACCACAGGTGGAGGCGAGACCACAGATGGAGGCGAGACCACAGGTGGAAACGACACCATAAATAACTGCTGATAAAGGGAGCTGAGATAAGACGATGAGAGATGCTGAGGAAACATAATTGCTGGCGGGAGGAGAGAGTGTCAGCCAGAAACTGGTTAGCTGACACTGGTTCAGGCGAGGAGCCAGAAACTGGTTAGCTGACACTGGTTCAGGCGAGGAGCCAGAAACTGGGTAGCTGACACTGGTTCAGGCGAGGAGCCAGAAACTGGGTAGCTGACACTGGTTCAGGCGAGGAGCCAGAAACTGGGTAGCTGACACTGGTTCAGGCGAGGAGCCAGAAACTGGGTAGCTGACACTGGTTCAGGCGAGGAGCCAGAAACAGGGTAGCTGACACTGGTTCAGGCGAGGAGCCAGAAACTGGTTAGCTGACACTGGTTTAGGCGAGGAGCCAGAAACTGGTTAGCTGACACTGGTTCAGGCGAGGAGCCAGAAACTGGTTAGCTGACACTGGTTCAGGCGAGGAGCCAGAAACTGGGTAGCTGACACTGGTTGACACTGGTTCAGGCGAGGAGCCAGAAACTGGGTAGCTGACACTGGTTCAGGCAAGGAGCCAGAAACTGGGTAGCTGACACTGGTTCAGGCGAGGAGCCAGAAACTGGGTAGCTGACACTGGTTCAGGCCAGGAGCCAGAAACAGGGTAGCTGACACTGGTTCAGGCCAGGAGCCAGAAACTGGGTAGCTGACACTGGTTCAGGCCAGGAGCCAGAAACTGGGTAGCTGACACTGGTTCAGGCCAGGAGCCAGAAACAGGGTAGCTGACACTGGTTCAGGCCAGGAGCCAGAAACTGGGTAGCTGACACTGGTTCAGGCCAGGAGCCAGAAACTGGGTAGCTGACACTGGTTCAGGCCAGGAGCCAGAAACAGGGTAGCTGACACTGGTTCAGGCCAGCAGCCAGAAACTGGGTAGCTGACACTGGTTCAGGCCAGGAGCCAGAAACAGGGTAGCTGACACTGGTAATTTAACAAGTGTTGTGGGATCTGAGTCAGCACTGAAGGTCAGGTCCCACACGTTGTGGAATATGTTATCTTGTAACCTTACATCCGTTATCTACTCAAGTCAGATACTTGGTGATAACAACAGTGTACGTTAATTTACGGACATAACAACAGTGTACGTTAATTTACGGACATAACAACAGTGTACGTTAATTTACGGACATAACAACAGTGTACGTTAATTTACGGACATAACAACAGTGTACGTTAATTTACGGACATAACAACAGTGTACGTTAATTTACGGACATAACAACAGTGTACGTTAATTTACGGACATAACAACAGTGTACGTTAATTTACGGACATAACAACAGTGTACGTTAATTAACGGACATAACAACAGTGTACGTTAATTTACGGACATAACAACAGTGTACGTTAATTTACGGACATAACAACAGTGTACGTTAATTTACGGACATAACAACAGTGTACGTTAATTTACGGACATAAGTGAACAAAGCTGAAATATAACATACAGGTCCTCTCAACCACACGTTCACTATACACAGATGTTTTTATATCCAAGAGTCGTGAACAATGGTCACTATATACTGTACGTACTGTGCGTGTGTAGCTACACTTGTACATGTGTAACTACACTTACACATGTGTAGCTACACTTGTACATGTGTAACTACACTTACACATGTGTAGCTACACTTGTACATGTGTAACTACACTTACACATGTGTAACTACACTTACACATGTGTAGCTACACTTGTACATGTATAACTGCACTTACACATGTGTAACTACACTTGTACATGTGTAACTGTACTTGCACATGTGTAGCTACACTTGTACATGTGTAACTACACTTACACATGTGTAACTGCACTTGTACATGTGTAACTGTACTTGCACATGTGTAGCTACACTTGTACATGTGTAACTACACTTACACATGTGTAACTGCACTTGTACATGTGTAACTGTACTTGCACATGTGTAGCTACACTTGTACATGTGTAACTACACTTACACATGTGTAACTGCACTTGTACATGTGTAACTGTACTTGCACATGTGTAGCTACACTTGTACATGTGTAACTACACTTACACATGTGTAGCTACACTTGTACATGTATAACTACACTTACACATGTGTAGCTACACTTGTACATGTGTAACTACACTTACACATGTGTAGCTACACTTGTACATGTGTAACTACACTTACACATGTGTAGCTACACTTGTACATGTGTAACTACACTTACACATGTGTAGCTACACTTGTACATGTATAACTACACTTACACATGTGTAGCTACACTTGTACATGTGTAACTACACTTACACATGTGTAACTACACTTACACATGTGTAACTGCACTTGTACATGTGTAACTACACTTACACATGTGTAACTGCACTTGTACATGTGTAACTACACTTACACATGTGTAGCTACACTTGTACATGTGTAACTACACTTACACATGTGTAACTGCACTTGTACATGTGTAACTACACTTACACATGTGTAGCTACACTTGTACATGTGTAACTACACTTACACATGTGTAACTGCACTTGTACATGTGTAACTACACTTACACATGTGTAACTACACTTACACATGTGTAACTGCACTTACATATGTGTAACTACACTTACACATGTGTAACTGCACTTGTACATGTGTAACTACACTTACACATGTGTAGCTACACTTGTACATGTGTAACTACACTTACACATGTGTAACTGCACTTGTACATGTGTAACTACACTTACACATGTGTAGCTACACTTGTACATGTAAGTACACTTGTACATGTAAGTACACTTGTACATGTAAGTACACTTGTACATGTAAGTACACTTGTACATGTAAGTACACTTGTACATGTAAGTACACTTGTACATGTAAGTACACTTGTACATGTAAGTACACTTCACTCTGTACTTCAATAAAATATCTCAGCTAATTGGACAAGTCTTAATTTTGTCCGCTGTTTCATAGATCATTTTTCCTGTTTGAAAAAGGAAAAAATGATGAATTAACGGTGTGTGTACTCACCTAGTTGTGTTTGCAGGGGTCGATACATAGCTCCTGGCCCCGCCTCTTCACTGATCGCTACCAGGTCCTCTCTCTCCCTGCTCAATAAACTTTATCATACCTAGATCTAAAAGTATGGTTCCTGCTTCCACTACATCACTTGCCAGACTCTTCCACTTCCTAACAACTCTATGACTAAAGAAATACTTCTGAACATTTCTTTGATTCATCTAAGTCTTCTTGTTTCTGTGTCCCATCTCTGGAACATCCTGTCTCTGTCCATCTTGTCTATTCCGCACAGTATTTTGTATGTCGTTATCATGTCTCTCCTAACCCTCCTGTCCTCCAGTGTCGTCATGCCAATTTTCCTTAACCTTTCTTCGTAGGACATTCCCCTGAGCTCCGGAACTAACCTTGTTGCAAACCTTCGCACATTCTCTAATTTCTTCACGTGCTTGACCAGGTGTGGGTTCCAAACTGGTGCTGCATACTCCAGTATGGACCTGACGTACATTATGTACAATGTCTTGAACGATTCCTTACTGAGGACTCGGAACTCTGTTCTCAAGTTTTCCAGGCGCCCACATGCTGCAGCAGTTGTCTGGTTGATGTGTGCTTCAGGAGATGTACTCGGCATTATACTCACCCCAAGATCCTTTTCCTTGACCTAGACGCTACTCTGTCTGCAGTCTTCTTTGACCTTCCCCGAACTTCATGACTTTGCATTTGGCAGGGTTAAATTCGAGGAGCCCACGGTGATACCTCGCCACGTTCCATGACTCGTTGTTGCCTCCCTGTCAAGTATTCTCTGATCCATTGCAGTGCCCCTCCTGTTATATGTGCCTGATCCTCTATATTTTGCAAAAATCTCTTGTGTGGAACTGTGTCGATGGCCTTCTTGTAGTCTAGGAAAATGCAATCTACCCACCCCGTCTCTCTCGTGTCTTACTTCCGTTACCTTGTCACTAAACTCCAGTAGGTTTGTGACACAGGATTTAACTTCTATGAATCCGTGCTGATTGTCGTTTATAAATTTGTTCCGTTCCAGGTGTTCCACCAGGTCTTTGTCCAAAGGTTGAACAAGTGTTTCCTGAATAAAGATTCCCATATGCTGCATAAGTGTCTCAATCTTCAACTTGTCGGTTTTTCAAACCATTCATCACAACTGTCAGACACTGCAGCATCATGGGATCTTGTTACAAAGAATTCTTCAACACTTGTTCAACCTTTGGACAAAGACCTACTTCGACTAGTGGATGGTACCACTATGACCCCGCCTCCGCCTGCTTCACCTCACCTCACTACAGTATATAAGCCACGTCTACGGCCCTATGCTGTACATTCTACAAGATTGATGGACTGAACACATCGACTCCAGGCTGAGGGACTGATTACCTCACATTCCTCCTCTCCTTACGCCTTCCTCTTTGTATTGGACTGTGTACGAATGGTATACAATACCGACAAAATGAGATTAAGACACATGTGCAACATCTGGGTATCTTTATTGTAGACGTTTCGCCATCCAGTGGCTTTATCAATACAAATTCTAGGACATAACTTGAAGACAGTAGAACTATGTACAGAAGATGAGGTAATCAGTCCCTCAACCTAGGAGTAGGTGCGAAGAGCACCATAGTCGTGGAGATTCTGAAGCAGAAGAAAGGATCCTGGCGCTTATATAGTAACGTCAGGTGTAGCAGAGGAGGGCACATTCACTGGTAGGCGGGATTCCCCAGTGGAAGTAGGTCCTTCCCAAAGAGATGGGTTAGTTGTAGTAGTAGTTGTCGTAGTCGTGAAGGTTATGCACATGTCCTCAGAATTAAGATTCCATGATGTTGCAGTGTCTGACAAGTTGTGTACGAATGGTATACGAATGGCATAACCTTCACGACTACGATAACTACTACTACAACTAACCCATCTCTTTGGGAAGGACCTACTTCCACTGGGGAATCCCGCCTACCAGTGAATATGCCCTCCTCTGCTACACCTGACGTTACTATATAAGCGCCAGGATCCTTTCTTCTGCTTCAGAATCTCCACGACTATGGTGCTCTTCGCACCTACTCCTAGGTTGAGGGACTGATTACCTCATCTTCTGTACATAGTTCTACTGTCTTCAAGTTATGTCCTAGAATTTGTATTGATAAAGCCACTGGATGGCGAAACGTCTACAATAAAGATACCCAGATGTTGCACATGTGTCTTAATCTCATTGTATTGGACTGATAAAGCCACTGTGTGGCGAAACGTTTCCTGAATAAAGATTCCCATATGCTGCATAAGTGTCTCAATCTTCAACTTGTCGGTTTTTTCAAACCATTCATCACAACTGTCAGACACTGCAGCATCATGGGATCTTGTTACAAAGAATTCTTCAACACTTGTTCAACCTTTGGACAAAGACCTACTTCGACTAGTGGATGGTACTACTATGACCCCGCCTCCGCCTGCTTCACCTCACCTCACTACAGCATATAAGCCACGTCTACGGCCCTATGCTGTATATTCTACAAGATTGATGGACTGAACACATCGACTCCAGGCTGAGGGACTGATTACCTCATACTCCTCCTCTCCTTACGCCTTCCTCTTTGTTTTGGACTGATGAAGCCACTGTGTGGCGAAACGTTTCCTGAATAAAGATTCCCATATGCTGCATAAGTGTCTCAATCTTCAACCTCTCTGCTTCTAGAGCTTTGTCATGCCTTGTCTTCAAGCTATGTTTGGTTCCTGCCTCCACTACATCACTTATTAGGCTATTCCACTTCCAGACGACTCTATAACTGAAGAAATACTTCCTAACATCCCTATGACTTGTCTGAGTCTTCAGCTTCCAATTGTGACCCCTTGTTTCTGTGTCCCCTCTCTGGAACAACCTGTCTCTGTCTACCTTATCTATTCCACGCAGTACTTTGTATGTCGTTATCGTGTCTCCCCAAATCCTCTTGTCCTCCAGTGTCGTCAGGCCGATTTCCCTTAACCTTTCTTCGTAGAACCTTGTCGCAAACCTTTGCACTTTCTTTAATTTCTTAGCGTGCTTGACCCGGTGCGAGTTCCAAACTGGTGCTCCATACCCCAGTATGGGCCTGACGTACACAGTGTACAGTGTCTTGAAAGATTCCTTTCATAGGTATCGGAACACTAATCTCAAGTTTGCCAGGCGCCCATATGCTGCAGCAGTTATCTGGTTGATGTGTGCTTCCGGAGACGTGCTCGGTGTTATACTCACTTCAAGATCTTTCTCCTTGAGTGAGGTTTGCAGTCTTTGGCCACCTAGCCTATACTCTGTCTGCGGTCTTCTTTGCCCTCCTCCGATCTTCATGACTTTGCACTTGGCGGGGTTGAATTCGAGAAGCCAGTTGCTGCACCACGTGTTCAGTTTGTTCAGGTCTCTTTGTAGTCCTGCCTGATCCTCATCTGATTTAATTCTCCTCGTTAACTTCACATCATCTGCGAACAGGGACACCTCTGAGTCTATCCCTTTCACCATGTCATTCACATATACCGAAAATAGCACTGGTCCTAGGATCGGCCCCTGTGGGACCCTGCTCGTCACAGGTGCCCACTGTGATACCTCATCACGTACCATGACTCGTTGTTGCCTCCCTGTCAGGTATTCTCTGATCCATTGCAGTGCCCTTCCCGTTACACGCTCCTGATCCTCTAGTTTCTGCACTAATCTCTTGTGAGAAACTGTGTTGAAGGCCTTCTTGCAGTCAAAGAAAATGCAATCAACCCACCCCTCTCTCTCGTGTCTTACTTCTGTAACTTTATCATAAAACTCCAGAAGGTTTCTGACACAGGATTTGCCTTCCATGAATCTGTGTTCGTTGTCGTTTATAAACTTGTTCCGTTCCAGGTGCTCCACCACTCTTCTGATAATCTTCTCCATAACTTTGCATACTATACACGTCAGTGACACAGCTCTGTAGTTTAGTGCCTCTTTTCTCACTCCTTTTTCAAAAATGGGGACTACATTTGCCGTCTTCCATACCTCAGGTAGTTGACCAGTTTCAAGGGATGTGTTGAAGATTGTGGTTAATGACACACACAGCATTCCTGCTCCCTCTCTAAAGACCCACGGGGAGATGTTGTCCGGTCCCATTGCCTTTGAGATATCAAGGTCACTTAGCAGCTTCTTCACCTCCTCCTCAGTTGCGTGTATGTCATCCAGCACTTGTTGGTGTATTCGCTCTTGTGTCCCTCTGTGTGTGTGTGTGTGTGTGTGTGTGTGTGTGTGTGTGTACTCAGTTGTGGTTGCAGGAGTCGAGTCACAGCTCCTGGCCCCGTCTCTTCACTGGTCGCTTCTAGGTCGCTTCCTCCCTGCTCCATAAGCTGTATCACACGTTTTCTTAAAGCTGTGTATGGATCCTGCTTCCATCACCTCCCTTTGCAAACTATTCCACTTCCTGACAACTCTGTGACTGAAGAAATACTTCCTGATATCCCTGTGACTCATTTGAGACATAGGGATATCACTATCCAATTGTGACACCTTGTTACTTTGTCCCATTTCTGGAACATCCTGTCACTGTCCACCTTGTCGATTCCCCTCAGCATTTTATATGTTGTTATTATGTCCCTCCTGTCCTCCAGTGTCGTTAGGTAGATTTCCTTTAACCTCTCCACGTTGGACATGCCCCTTAACTCAGGGACTAGTTTCGTTACAAGCCTTTGCACTTTCTCGTATTTCCTGATGTCCTTGGCCAGGTGTGGGTTCCAACCTGGTGCTGCATTCTCCAATATGGGCCTGATGTACACGGTGTACAGAGAGTTCTGAACGACCCTTTACCGAGAAGTCGGGATGCTATGCTTAGGTTTGCTAGTCGCCAGTATACTGCAGCAGTTATTTGGTTAATGTGCGCCTCAGGAGATATGTTCGGTGTTATACTCACTCCAAGGTCCTTTTCCTTGAATGAGTTTTGTTGTCTTTGGCCCCCTAAACTGTATTCCGTCTGTGGTCTTCTTTGCCCTTCCCCGATCTTCATGACTTTGCGCATGGCTGGCTTGAACTCCAGGAGCCATTTTCTGGACCTAGCCTGTAGCCTGCCCAGATCCCTTTGTAGTCCCGCGTTGTACTCCTCCGATTAAATTCTCCTCATTAACTTGACATTGTCTACAAACAGACTCACTTCTGAGTCTCTTCCATCATGTCACTCACATATACCAAAAACAGCACCGGCCCTAGGCTTGACCCCTGAGAAACCCCGCTCGTCACAGGCGCTCACTCTGATACCTCGTCACGTACCATGATTCGCTGCTGCCTTCCTGTGAGGTATTCTCTGATCCACTGCAGTGCCTACCCTGTTATATCTGCCTGGTCCTCCAGCTGTTTTACTAATCTCTTGTGTGGAACTGTCTCGAGAACCTTTCAGTCAGGAAAACGCAGTTTACCCCTCCTCTCTCTCTCTCTCTCTCTCTCTCTCTCTCTCTCTCTCTCTCTCTCTCTCTCTCTCTCTCTCTCTCTCTCTCTCTCTCTCTCTCTCTCTCTCTCTCTGTCTCTCTCTCTCTCTCTCTCTCTCTCTCTCTCTCTCTCTCTCTCTCTCTCTCTCTCTCTCTCTCTCTCTCTCTCTCTCTCTCTCTCTCTCTCTCTCTCTCTCTCTCTCTCTCTCTCTCTCTCTCTCTCTCTCTCTCTCTCTCTTGTCTTACTGCTGAAACCCTGTCACAAACACTGTGGAACACAGCACTAGAAGCACTGTGCAACACAGTATTAGCAGCACTGTACAGTAAAGTACTAGCAGCACTGTGCAGCACAATACTAGCAGCACTGTACAACACAGTACTAGCAATACTGCGTAACAGATACAGTGCTAGCAGCAGTATACAAGAGACACAGTACTAGCAGCAATGTGCAACATACACAGTACTAACAGCACTGTACAACAGACACAGTACTAATAGCACTGTATAACAGACACAGTACTACTAGCACTGTATAACAGACACAGTACTACTAGAACTGTATAACAGACACAGTTCTACTAGCACTGTATAACAGACACAGTACTACTAGCACTGTATAGCAGACACAGTACTACTAGCACTGTATAACAGACACAGTACTACTAGCACTGAATAACAGACACAGTACTACTAACACTGTATAGCAGACACAGTACTACTAGCACTGTATAGCAGACACAGTACTACTAGCACTGTACAACAGTCATAGTACTAACAGCACTGTACATGAGTCACAGTACTAACACAACTGTACAACAGACACAGTACTACTAGCACTGTGCAACAGTCATAGTACTAACAGCACTGTACATGAGTCACAGTACTAACAGCACTGTACAAGAGTCATAGTACCAACAGCACTATGCAACAGTCACAGTACTAACAGCACTGTACAAAAGTCACAGTACCAGCAGCACTGTGCAACAGTCACAGTACCAGCAGCACTGTACAATAGTCACAGTACCAACAGCACTGTACAACAGTCACAGTACCAGCAGCACTGTATAACAGTCACAGTATTAACAGCACTGTACAACAGTCACAGTACCAGCAGCACTGTACAACAGTCGCAGTACCAGCAGCACTGTATAGCAGTCACAGTATTAACAGCACTGTACAACAGTCACAGTACCAGCAGCACTGTATAACAGTCACAGTATTAACAGCACTGTACAACAGTCACAGTACCAGCAGCACTGTACAATAGTCATAGTACAAGCAGCACTGTATAACAGTCACAGTACTAACAGCACTGTACAAGACTCATAATACCAGCGGCACTGTACAAGTCACAGTACTAGCAGCACTGTGCAGCAGTCACAGTACCAGCAGCACTGTACAACATTCATAGTTCCAGCAGCACTGTACAACAGTCACAGTACAAGCAGCACTGTAAAACAGTCACAGTACCAGCAGCACCACATCAGTCACAGTACCAACAGCAGTGTATAACAGTCACAGTATTAACAGCACTGTATAATAGTCACAGTACCAGCAGCACTGTACAACAGTCACAGTACCAACAGCACTGTACAACACAGTACTAGCAACACTGTACAGCAGTCACAGTACTAGCCATAGTATCAATTGTTTTCATCATCAAGTGCCTACCGACCAGGTCCAGGTCCTTGTGTAGGTCTAGGTCCAGATCTATATGCAGGTTCAGGAGCAGGACCATATTCAGATTTAGTTCCAGTTCCTTGTGCAGGTGCAGGTCATGGTTCATATACAGGTGCAGGTCCAGGTGCATGTCCAGGTCCAGAGCCTAGTTCAGGTCCAGGTGCATATGAAGGTCCAGGTCCAGTTCCAGGTCCATGTGCAGGTTCAGGTAGGTTCATCAGCTCGGGACTGCCTGACCTAACTATCTTCATTAAGTGAAAGTCATTATCATAAAGCTTCATGAACCAGCACTGTGTTAGTGATGGTGTCTACCAGCACTGTGTTGGTGACGGAGTCTACCAGCACTGTGTTGTCTGATGGTGTCTACCAGCACTGTGTTGGTGACGGTGTCTACCAGCACTGTCATGCTGACGGTGTCTACCAGCACTGTCATGCTGACGGTGTCTACCAGCACTGTCATGCTGACGGTGTCTACCAGCACTGTCATGCTGACGGTGTCTACCAGCACTGTCATGCTGACGGTGTCTACCAGCACTGTATTGTTGATGGTGTCTACCAGCACTGTCTGGTTGATGGCGTCTACCAGCACTGTCTGGTTGATGGCGTCTACCAGCACTGTCTGGTTGATGGCGTCTACCAGCACTGTGTTAGTGATGGTGTCTGATGGTGTCCACCAGCACTGTGTTATTGATGGTGTCTACCAGCACTGTGTTAGTGATGGTGTCTACCAGCACTTTGTTGGTGATGGTGTCTACCAACACTTTGTTGGTGTCTACCAGACTGGTTAGTCTACCAGCACTGTGTTGGTGATGGTGTCTTCCAACATGGTGTCTACCAGCACTGTGTTAGTGATGGTGTCTACCAGCACTGTGTTAGTGATGGTGTCTACCAGCACTGTGTTAGTGATGGTGTCTACCAGCACTGTGTTAGTGATGGTGTCTACCAGCACTGTGTTAGTGATGGTGTCTACCAGCACTGTGTTAGTGATGGTGTCACCAGCACTGTGTTAGGTGATGGTGTCTACCAGCACTGTGTTAGTGATGGTGTGTTAGTGATGGTGTCTACCAGCACTGTGTTAGTGATGGTGTCTACCAGCACTGTGTTAGTGATGGTGTCTACCAGCACTGTGTTGGTGATGGTGTCTAGTGTTATGATGGTGTCTACCAGCATTGTGTTAGTGATGGTGTCTTCCAGCACTGTGTTGGTGATGGAGTCTACCAGCACTGTGTTAGTGATTGTGTCTACCAGCACTGTGTTAGTGATGGTGTCTACCAGCACTGTGTTAGTGATGGTGTCTACCAGCACTGTGTTAGTGATGGTGTCTACCAGTGTTAGTGATGGTGTCACTGTGTTAGTGATGGTGTCTACCAGTGTTAGTGATGGTGTCACCAGCACTGTGTTAGTGATGGCGTCTACCAGCACTGTGTTAGTGATGGTGTCTACCAGCACTGTGATAGTGATGGTGTCTACCAGCACTGTGTTACTACCAGCTCTGTGTTAGTGATGGTGTCTACCAGCACTGTGTGGGTGATGGTGTCTACCAGCACTGTGTTAGTGATGGTGTCTACCAGCACTGTGTTAGTGATGGTGTCTACCACCACAGTGTTAGTGATGGTGTCTACCAGCACTGTGTTAGTGATGGTGTCTACCAGCACTGTGTTAGTGATGGTGTCTACCAGCACTGTGTTAGTGATGGTGTCTACCAGCACTGTGTGTGTTAGTGATGGTGTCTACCAGCACTGTGTTAGTGATGGTGTCTACCAGCACTGTGTTAGTGATGGTGTCTACCAGCACTGTGTTAGTGATGGTGTCTACCAGCACTGTGTTAGTGATGTGATGTGTGTGATGGTGTCTACCAGCTACCAGCACTGTGTTAGTGATGGAGTCTACCAGCACTGTGCTAGTGATGGTGTCTACCAGCACTGTGTTAGTGATGGTGTCTACCAGCACTGTGTTAGTGATGGTGTCTACCAGCACTGTGTGTGATGGTGTCTACCAGCACTGTGTTAGTGATGGTGTCCAGCACTACCAGCACTGTGCTAGTGATGGTGTCTACCAGCACTTTGTTAGTGATGGCGTCTACCAGCACTGTGTTAGTGATGGTGTCTACCAGCACTGTGCTAGTGATGGTGTCTACCAGCACTGTGTTAGTGATGGTGTCTACCAGCACTGTGCTAGTGATGGTGTCTACCAGCACTGTGTTAGTGATGGTGTCTACCAGCACTGTGTTATGGTGTCTACCAGCACTGTGTTAGTGATGGTGTCTACCACCACTGTGTTAGTGATGGTGTCTACCAGCACTGTGTTAGTGATGGTGTCTACCAGCACTGTGTTAGTGATGACCAACACTGTGTTAGTGATGGTGTCTACCAGCACTGTGTTAGTGATGGTGTCTACCAGCACTGTGTTAGTGATGGTGTCTACCAGTGTTAGTGATGGTGTCTACCAGCATGTGTTAGTGATGGTGTCTACCAGCACTATGGAGTCTACAGCACTGTGTTAGTGATGGTGTCTACCAGCACTGTGTTAGTGATGGTGTCTACCAGCACTGTGTTAGTGATGGTGTCTACCAGCACTGTGTTAGTGATGGTGTCTACCAGCACTGTGTTAGTGATGGTGTCTACCAGCACTGTGTTAGTGATGGTGTCTACCAGCACTGTGTTAGTGATGGTGTCTACCAGCACTGTGTTAGTGATGGTGTCTACCAGCACTGTGTTAGTGATGGTGTCTACCAGCACTGTGTTAGTGATGGTGTCTACCAGCACTGTGTTAGTGATGGTGTCTACCAGCACTGTGTTAGTGATGGTGTCTACCAACACTGTGTTAGTGATGGTGTCTGCCAGCACTGTGTTAGTGATGGTGTCTACCAGCACTGTGTTAGTGATGGTGTCTACCAACACTGTGTTAGTGATGGTGTCTACCAGCACTGTGTTAGTGATGGTGTCTACCAACACTGTGTTAGTGATGGTGTCTACCAGCACTGTGTTAGTGATGGTGTCTACCAACACTGTGTTAGTGATGGTGTCTACCAACACTGTGTTAGTGATGGTGTCTACCAGCACTGTGTTAGTGATGGTGTCTACCAACACTGTGTTAGTGATGGTGTCTACCAGCACTGTGTTAGTGATGGTGTATACCAGCACTGTCTGGTTGATGGTGTCTACCAGCACTGTGTTAGTGATGGTGTCTACCAGCACTGTCTGGTTGATGGCGTCTACCACCACTGTGTTAGTGATGGTGTCTACCAGCACTGTCTAGTTGATGGTGTCTACCAGCACTGTGTTAGTGATGGTGTCCACCAACACTGTGTTAGTGATGGTGTCTACCAGCACTGTGTTAGTGATGGTGTCTACCAACACTGTGTTAGTGATGGTGTCTACCAGCACTGTGGTTGTGATGGTGTCTACCAACACTGTGTTAGCGATGGTGTCTACCAGCACTGTGTTAGTGATGGTGTCTACCAGCACTGTGTTAGTGATGATGTCTACCAACACTGTATTGTTGATGGTGTCTACCAGCACTGTATTGTTGATGGTGTCTACCAGCACTGTCTGGTTGATGGCATCTACCAGCACTGTGTTGGTGATGGAGTCTACCAACACTTTGTTGGTGATGGTGTCTACCAGCACTGTGTTGGTGATGGTGTCTACCAGCACTGTGTTGGTGATGGTGTCTTCCAACACTTTGATGGTGATGGTGTCTACCAGCACTGTGTTGGTGATGGTGTCTACCAGCACTGTCTGGTTGATGGTGTCTACCAGCACTGACTGGTTGATGGTGTCTACCAGCACTGTGTTGGTGATGGTGTCTACCAGCACCGTGTTAGTGATGGTGTCTACCAGCACTGTGTTAGTAATGGTGTCTACCAACACTATGTTGGTGATGGTGTCTACCAGCACTGTGTTAGTGATGGTGTCTACCAGCACTGTGTTAGTGATGGTGTCTACCAGCACTGTGTTTGTGATGGTGTCTACAAGCACTGTGTTAGTGATGGTGTCTACCAGCACTGTGTTGGTGATGATGTCTAACAGCACTGTGTTGGTGATGGTGTCTACCAGCACTGTGTTAGTGATGGTGTCTACCAGCACTGTGTTAGTGATGGTGTCTACCAGCACTGTGTTAGTGATGGTGTCTACCAACACTGTGTTAGTGATGGTGTCTACCAGCACTGTGTTAGTGATGGTGTCTACCAGCACTGTCTGGTTGATGGTGTCTACCAGCACTGTGTTAGTGATGGTGTCTACCAGCACTGTCTGGTTGATGTCTTCTACCACCACTGTGTTAGTGATGGTGTCTACCAGCACTGTCTGGTTGATGGTGTCTACCAGCACTGTGTTAGTGATGGTGTCTACCAGCACTGTGTTAGTGATGGTGTCCACCAACACTGTGTTAGTTATGGTGTCTACCAGCACTGTGTTAGTGATGGTGTCTACCAACACTGTGTTAGTGATGGTGTCTACCAGCACTGTGGTATTGATGGTGTCTACCAACACTGTGTTAGCGATGGTGTCTACCAGCACTGTGTTAGTGATGGTGTCTACCAGCACTGTGTTAGTGATGATGTCTACCAACACTGTGTTGGTGATGGTGTCTTCCAGCACTGTATTGTTGATGGTGTCTACCAGCACTGTCTGGTTGATGGCATCTACCAGCACTGTGTTGGTGATGGAGTCTACCAACACTTTGTTGGTGATTGTGTCTACCAGCACTGTGTTGGTGTTGGTGTCTACCAGCACTGTGTTGGTGATGGTGTCTTCCAACACTTTGATTGTGATGGTGTCTACCAGCACTGTGTTGGTGATGGTGTCTACCAGCACTGTCTGGTTGATGGTGTCTACCAGCACTGACTGGTTGATGGTGTCTACCAGCACTGTGTTGGTGATGGTGTCTACCAGCACTGTGTTAGTGATGGTGTCTACCAGCACTGTGTTAGTAATGGTGTCTACCAACACTATGTTGGTGATGGTGTCTACCAGCACTGTGTTAGTGATGGTGTCTACCAGCACTGTGTTAGTGATGGTGTCTACCAGCACTGTGTTTGTGATGGTGTCTACCAGCACTGTGTTAGTGATGGTGTCTACCAGCACTGTGTTGGTGATGGTGTCTAACAGCACTGTGTTGGTGATGGTGTCTACCAGCACTGTGTTAGTGATGGTGTCTACCAGCACTGTGTTAGTGATGGTGTCTACCAGCACTGTGTTGGTGATGGTGTCTACCAGCACTGTGTTAGTGATGGTGTCTACCAGCACTGTGTTAGTGATGGTGTCTACCAACACTGTTTTAGTGATGGTGTCTACCAGCACTGTGTTAGTGATGGTGTCTACCAGCACTGTGTTAGTGATGGTGTCTACCAGCATTATGTTAGTGATGGTGTCTACCAGCACTGTGTTAGTGATGGTGTCTACCAACAGTGTGTTTGTGATGGTGTCTACCAGCACAGTGTTAGTGATGGTGTCTACCAGCACTGTGTTAGTGATGGTGTTTACCAGCACTGTCTTGTTGATGGTGTCTACCAGCACTGTGTTAGTGATGGTGTCTACCAACACTGTGTTAGTGATGGTGTCTGCCAGCACTGTGTTAGTGATGGTGTCTACCAGCACTGTGTTAGTGATGGTGTCTACCAACACTGTGTTAGTGATGGTGTCTACCAGCACTGTGTTAGTGATGGTGTCTACCAACACTGTGTTAGTGATGGTGTCTACCAGCACTGTGTTAGTGATGGTGTCTACCAACACTGTGTTAGTGATGGTGTCTACCAGCACTGTGTTAGTGATGGTGTCTACCAGCACTGTGTTAGTGATGGTGTCTACCAGCACTGTGTTAGTGATGGTGTTTACCAGCACTGTGTTAGTGATGGTGTCTACCAGCACTGTGTTAGTGATGGTGTCTACCAGCACTGTGTTAGTGATGGTGTCTACCAGCACTGTGTTAGTGATGGTGTCTACCAACACTGTGTTAGTGATGGTGTCTACCAGCACTGTGTTAGTGATGGTGTATACCAGCACTGTCTGGTTGATGGTGTCTACCAGCACTGTGTTAGTGATGGTGTCTACCAGCACTGTGTTAGTGATGGTGTCTACCAGCACTGTCTTGTTGATGGTGCCTACCAGCACTGTGTTAGTGATGGTGTCTACCAACACTGTGTTAGTGATGGTGTCTGCCAGCACTGGGTTAGTGATGGTGTCTACCAGCACTGTGTTAGTGATGGTGTCTACCAACACTGTGTTAGTGATGGTGTCTACCAGCACTGTGTTAGTGATGGTGTCTACCAACACTGTGTTAGTGATGGTGTCTACCAGCACTGTGTTAGTGATGGTGTATACCAGCACTGTGTTCTTGATGGTGTCTACCAGCACTGTGTTAGTGATGTCTGGTTTACCAGCACTGTGTTAGTGATGGTGTCTACCAGCACTGTCTATGGTGTCTTCCAGCACTGTGTTAGTGATGGTGTCTACCAGCACTGTGTTAGTGATGGTGTCTACCAGCACTGTGCTAGTGATGGTGTCTACCAGCACTGTGTTGTATGGTGTCTACCAACACTGTGTTAGCGATGGTGTCTACCAGCACTGTGTTAGTGATGGTGTCCAGCACTATGGTGTCTACCAGCACTGTGTTAGTGATGGTGTCTACCAGCACTGTGTTGATGGTGTCTACCAACACTTTGTGATGGTGTCTACCAGCACTGTGTTGTTGATGGTGTCTACCAGCACTGTGTTAGTGATGGTGTCTACCAACACTGTGTTAGTGATGGTGTCTACCAGCACTGTGTTGGTGATGATGGTGTCTACCAGCACTGTGTTAGTGATGGTGTCTACCAGTGTTAGTGACTACCAGCACTGTTTAGTGATGGTGTCTACCAGCACTGTGTTAGTGATGGTGTCTACCAGCACTGTGTTGGTGAGTGATGTGTTAGTGATGGTGTCTACCAACACTGTGTTAGTGATGGTGTCTACCACTGTGTTGGTGATGGTGTCACTGTGTTAGTGATGGTGTCTACCAGCACTGTGTTAGTGATGGTGTCTACCAGCACTGTGTTACCAGCACTGTCTGGTTGATGGTGTCTACCAGCACTGTGTTAGTGATGGTGTCTACCAGCACTGTGTTAGTGATGGTGTCTACCAGCACTGTGTTAGTGATGGTGTCTACCAACACTTTGTTGGTGATGGTGTCTACCAGCACTGTGTTAGTGATGGTGTCTACCAGCACTGTGTTAGTGATGGTGTCTACCAGCACTGTGTTAGTGATGGTGTCTACCAGCACTGTGTTAGTGATGGTGTCTACCAGCACTGTGTTAGTGATGGTGTCTACCAGCACTATGCTGGTGATGGTGTCTACCAGCACTGTGTTAGTGATGGTGTCTACCAGCACTGTGTTAGTGATGGTGTCTACCAGCACTGTGTTAGTGATGGTGTCTACCAACACTGTGTTTGTGATGGTGTCTACCAGCACTGTGTTAGTGATGGTGTCTACCAGCACTGTGTTAGTGATGGTGTCTACCAGCACTGTCTTGTTGATGGTGTCTACCAGCACTGTGTTAGTGATGGTGTCTACCAGCACTGTGTTAGTGATGGTGTCTACCAGCACTGTGTTAGTGATGGTGTCTACCAACACTGTGTTAGTGATGGTGTCTACCAGCACTGTGTTAGTGATGGTGTCTACCAGCACTGTGTTAGTGATGGTGTCTACCAGCACTGTGTTAGTGATGGTGTCTACCAGCACTGTGTTAGTGATGGTGTCTACCAACACTGTGTTAGTGATGGTGTCTACCAGCACTGTGTTAGTGATGGTGTCTACCAGCACTGTGTTAGTGATGATGTATACCAGCACTGTGTTATGTGTCTTCCATGGTGTCTACCAGCACTGTCTGGTTGTGATGGTGTCCAGCACTACTACCAGCACTGTGTTAGTGATGGTGTCTACCAGCACTGTCTGGTTGATGGTTACCAGCACTGTCTGGTTGATGGCGTCTACCACCACTGTGTTAGTGATGGTGTCTACCAGCATTGTGTTAGTGATGGTGTCTACCAGCACTGTGTTGGTGATGGTGTCTACCAGCACTGTGTTAGTGATGGTGTCTACCAGCACTGTGTTAGTGATGGTGTCTACCAGCACTGTGTTAGTGATGGTGTCTACCAGCACTGTGTTAGTGATGGTGTCTACCAGCACTGTGTTGGTGATGGTGTCTACCAGCACTGTGTTAGTGATGGTGTCTACCAGCACTGTGTTAGTGATGGGGTCATGTTGATGGTGTCTACCAGCACTGTGTTAGTGATGGTGTCTACCAGCACTGTGTTAGTGATGACCAGCATGGTGTGATGTGTCTACCAGCACTGTGTTAGTGATGGTGTCTACCAGCACTGTGTTAGTGATGGTGTCTACCAGCACTGTGTTAGTGATGATGGTGTGGTGTCTACCAGCACTGTGTTAGTGATGGTGTCTACCAACACTGGTTGATGGTGTCTACCAGCACTGTGTTAGTGATGGTGTCTACCAGCACTGTGTTAGTGATGGTGTCTGTGTTAGTGATGGTGTCTACCAGCACTGTGTTACTGATGGTGTCTAGTGATGGTGTCTACCAGCACTGTGTTAGTGATGATGTTTGTGATGGTGTCTACCAGCACTGTGTTGGTGATGGTGTCTACCAGCACTGTGTTAGTGGTGGTGTCTACCAGCACTGTGTTAGTGATGGTGTCTACCAGCACTGTGTTAGTGATGGTGTCTACCAGCACTGTGTTAGTGATGGTGTCTACCAGCACTGTGTTAGTGATGGTGTCTACCAGCACTGTGTTAGTGATGGTGTCTACCAGCACTGTGTTAGTGATGGTGTCTACCAGCACTGTGTTAGTGATGGTGTCTACCAGCACTGTGTTAGTGATGGTGTCTACCAGCACTGTGTTAGTGATGGTGTCTACCAGCACTGTGTTAGTGATGGTGTCTACCAGCACTGTTAGTGATGGTGTCTACCAACACTTTGTTGGTGATGGTGTCTACCAGCACTGTCTGGTTGATGGTGTCTACCAGCACTGTGTTAGTGATGGTGTCTACCAGCACTGTGTTAGTGATGGTGTCTACCAGCACTGTGTTAGTGATGGTGTCTACCAGCACTGTGTTAGTGATGGTGTCTACCAGCACTGTGTTAGTGATGGTGATGGTGTCTACCAGCACTGTGTTAGTGATGGTGTCTACCAGCACTGTGTTAGTGATGGTGTCTACCAACACTGTGTTAGTGATGGTGTCTACCAGCACTGTGTTAGTGATGGTGTATACCAGCACTGTCTGGTTGATGGTGTCTACCAGCACTGTGTTAGTGATGGTGTCTACCAGCACTGTCTGGTTGATGGTGTCTACCAGCACTGTGTTGTTGATGGTGCTAGTGATGGTGTCTACCAGCACTGTCTACCAGTTGATGGTGTCTACCAGCACTGTGTTAGTGATGGTGTCTACCAACACTGTGTTAGTGATGGTGTCTACCAGCACTGTGTTAGTGATGGTGTCCACCAGCACTGTGTTAGTGATGGTGTCTACCAGCACTGTTTGATGATGGAGTTTACCAGCACTGTGTTACTGATGGTGTCTACCAGCACTGTGTTAGTGATGGTGTCTACCAACACTTTGTTGGTGATGGTGTCTACCAGCACTGTGTTAGTGATGGTGTCTACCAGCACTGTGTTGGTGATGGTGTCTACCAGCACTGTGTTAGTGATGGTGTCTACCAGCACTGTCATGTTGATGGTGTCTACCAGCACTGTCTGTTGATGGTGTCTACCAGCACTGTGTTGGTGATGGTGTCTACCAGCACTGTGTTAGTGATGGTGTCTACCAGCACTGTCATGTTGATGGTGTCTACCAGCACTCTCCTGTTGATGGTGTCTACCAGCACTGTCATGTCGATTGTGTCTACCAGCACTGTCTGGTTGATGGTGTCTACCAGCACTGTCTGGTTGATGGTGTCTACCAGCACTGTCTTCTTGATGGTGTCTACCAGCACTGTATTGTTGATGGTGTCTACCAGCACTGTGTTAGTGATGGTGTCTACCAGCACTGTCCTGTCGATGGTGTCTACCAGCACTGTATTGTTGATGGTGTCTACCAGCACTGTTGGTGATGGTGTCTACCAGCACTGTGTTAGTGATGGTGTCTTCCAGCACTGTGTTGGTGATGGTGTCTACCAGCACTATGTTAATGATGGTGTCTACCAGCACTGTCCTGTTGATGGTGTCTACCAGCACTGTCCTGTTGATGGTGTCTACCAGCACTGTCCTGTTGATGGTGTCTACCAGCACTGTCCTGGTGATGGTGTCTACCAGCACTGTCCTGTTGATGGTGTCTACCAGCACTGTCTGGTTGATGGTGTCTACCAGCACTGTCCTGTTGATGGTGTCTACCAGCACTGTCCTGTTGATGGTGTCTACCAGCACTGTCTGGTTGATGGTGTCTACCAGCACTGTCCTGTTGATGGTGTCTACCAGCACTGGTGTTACCAGCACTGTGTTAGTGATGGTGTCTACCAGCATGGTGTCTACCAGCACTGTCCTGTTGATGGTGTCTACCAGCACTGTCCTGTTGATGGTGTCTACCAGCACTGTCCTGTTGATGGTGTCTGCCAGCACTGTCCTGTTGATGGTGTCTACCAGCACTGTCCTGTTGATGGTGTCTACCAGCACTGTCCTGTTGATGGTGTCTGCCAGCACTGTCTTGTTCACTGGCTATCAGTTAAATTCTTGCTCTGCAATATTCCTAATACGTATCTGTCTTTCTTTTTAACCTTCAGTTCTTTTTTCTCTTTTTTCTCGCTTTTTAATATTCATTACTTTTTTACAACGATTTATGCACAAATTTCCTTTACGCCATAAGTTCAAAATAAAATTGCGTGACTACTCTGGAGAAAAATGCAATGGATAAAAAATTGTCTGGACGCAGAAAGGTCTGTCCTGGAATGGCTTCCTGTGATGGAGAGGTCCATCACAGGCAGCAAGGTTGCACAGGGACCATGGTAGGATTTACAGTTCGCTACTCGCTAGGACATAAAGGTCATTCACTGTTCACTCTCAGCTAGGAAGCTTCGTGCTGGGAATGCTCAAAATTCGCTTTCTATTACTACTGGCTGGGAGCCTGGCTGATACCTCGAGTTTATCCCTTTGCAGCGAAGAGGGTCGAGTCACGGCTCATGGGCTGAGTTCGCTCTTTGTCTAGTGGCTCCTATCATGCCTCTTGTTATAAATGTTTTTGGAATATGCTTCTACGTTTTCCACCAGGTTATTCAACTTCCTTATCACCTTTAATGTTGAGGCAGTGTCCTGTGAGTGTTACAAACAGTATTTCGTTATAATGTCTCCCTTGGTCCTAGCAGTTTGCGACGCCGGTTTCAATATCTTCAGTCTAACATTATATTTCATCTGTAATAGCTATGACTAGTGATGTTGCGAGTCTCTACACCTGTGCACTTCCTGCAGTCTATGGATATACCTGACATATGTTGCATTTAAGAGTTTGAATCAGTCTGTTGAGAATTGTAGCAGATTTTATTTGGGAGAATTTCAGTATGCTTAGTACTATGCTCATCTCTTGGTCTTTCTTCTGGAGTAAGATTTGTAGCTCATATACACTGAAAACGTTATCGTTTTTTGATCTACATTACTTTCACTAAGTTTTAAAACCATGTTTTTTTCTGGACGTTTAATTCCAGTAGCCAGTTTAATGACTAATTCTGCAACTTGTCCACCAGGTTCAATTATTGTTTCTATCACCTCGGGTCTTAATTTTCCTCATTAATTTCAGAGTATATGCAAATGAAAATACTTGTTTCTATTTTTTGCGGCTTGTTGTTCACGTTGACCAGTAATGGTTCTGAACCCGAGGCTTGTGGAACACTGCTTGTCATACATGCACATACTAACACTTCCTACTAGGCTGGTACACCTTGACTCCAGTGCATTCATTGTCTTTCACTTATCTAGGGCAGGTGTGGGTTTTCTTGCTAGCTCAGATGAGGGTGTTGTTAGGACTTTAAACTAGGATTAGTTAGAGGTATGGGTGTAGCAATGGAAAAAAGTGAGTGTCGAAATATGGATTTAGGCTTTGAAATCATAAATCTTAACAATAACAAGGACAGTAAATAAGTAGAGTGGTAAAAACAGAAAGGAGCAGGAAGGGTAAAGAGAAAGCAAGGTCTTTAAATATATACTGGAAGTAAAAGTCCGTAGGTGAACCTGTGGAAGGAATTAATGAATGAGAAGTTTAGATCATCGTCCCTCAACACCCCACACTCCACACCCCACACCCCACACTCCACACTCCACACTCCACACTCCACACCCCACACCCCACACCCCACACCCCACACTCCACACTCCACACCCCACACCCCACACCCCACACCCCACACCCCACACTCCACACCCCACACCCCACACCCCACACTCCACACTCCACACTCCACACTCCACACCCCACACCCCACACCCCACACCCCACACCCCACACTCCACACCCCACACTCCACACCCCACACTCCACACTCCACACTCCACACTCCACACTCCACACTCCACACTCCACACTCCACACTCCACACTCACACTCCACACTCCACACCCCACACTCCACACTCCACACTCCACACTCCACACCCCACACCCCACACTCCACACTCCACACTCCACACTCCACACTCCACACTCCACACTCCACACCCCACACTCCACACTCCACACTCCACACCCCACACCCCACACTCCACACCCCACACCCCACACCCCACACTCCACACTCCACACACCACACACGACACACACCACACCCCACACACCACACACCACACTCCACACTCCACACTCCACACCCCACACTCCACACTCCACACTCCACACCCCACACTCCACACTCCACACCCCACACCCCACACTCCACACTCCACACTCCACACTCCACACTCCACACTCCACACTCCACACTCCACACTCACACTCCACACTCACACTCCACACTCAACACTCACACTCCACACTCCACACTCCACACCCCCCCCCCCACACCCCACACTCCACACCCACACCCCACACCCCACACTCCACACTCCACACCCCACACCCCACACCCCACACCCCACACTCCACACCCCACACCCCACACCCCACACCCCACACTCCACACTCCACACTCCACACCCCACACCCCACACTCCACACTCCACACCCCACACCCCACACCCCACACTCCACACCCCACACTCCACACCCCACACCCCACACTCCACACCCCACACCCCACACTCCACACCCCACACCCCACACCCCACACCCCACACCCCACACTCCACACCCCACACCCCACACCCCACACCCCACACCCCACACCCTCACCTCCACCCCACACCCTTCCCCACCTCCACCACACCACACCCGACTCCCACCAATTGCCTCTACCCCCACCTCACACCTGATCCCACCTCCACACCCCCTCACCCCACACCCCACACACCGACTTTCACCCAACCCTCCACTCCCCCACCCCCACCCCCACCCCACACTCCACCCCACCATACACCCCCACCCCACCCCACTCTCTCACACCCCACACACCCGGGGTGTGTGGGGTGTGCATCGTTAAGTGTGAGTGTTTATGAGTACAATAAATGTATGAGGTGTGTAGTGTACCGAGGTGGTATAGTGTGGAGTGATGTGAGGTAATGAGGCTGCAGGCTGTGTGTTAAACAATGACAATGTGAAATACTGAGTAGTGTGGGGTGGTGTGGAGTAATGGATGATGGAGTGTGGGGCTGTGAGTGAGTGGGTGAGTGAACTGAGGACTGTGGAACAATTAGGTAATAGGCTCGTAATGGAGTAGTCGAGGGTCGCTAGACGTAGGTATGGAGTAATGAGTGTGCTCATGACATGACTTGGTTGTGGAGTGTGGTGCTAAGAGTCTGTATTGTGTGTGGTGTAGTAATAGTGAGTAATGAAGTGAGTGTGAGTCCTGGCAGTGCGTGTGAGTAATGAAGGGTGTGGAGTAGTGTATTAATGTGCTCGTGTGGTGTGACACTGGGGATGGCTGTGAGTATTGCTTATAGGTGAACAGTGAATGGACTGTCGGGCGTCAGAGTATTGTGTACGATGTGTCCAGAGTGTTCAGTGTAGAGAAATGAGGTCAACCGAGGGTGTGAAGGTAGCAATGTCGAAACTAATGAAGTGTGGTTTAAGTAATGTGCTGCAGTGTGAGTAATGAGGTGAAGTGTCGATGAGGTGTGAAGGGTGTCATGAGTGTGAGGTGTGAAGTGTTGAGTAACAGGGTGTGGTAACAGGTCCTGAGAGTGGAGATGTGATGTCACCCCAGAATGTGGTAGACAGTAAGGTGTGTGGTGTGTGGTGTGATGTATTGTGTGGTGTGGGGTGTGGCTATGTGTGTGTGTGAATGTGAGTGTGGAGGCCTGTTGTGAGTGTGAGTATTGAGAGTGGACTGTGTGTGACAAGTCAGGTGTGAGGTGAGAATATAGTGTGAAGAAGGTGTGGAGGCTGTGAGGGGTAATGGAGGTTCAGTGGCTACAGAGATGTAAGGTGTGAGGTGTGGGGAGTGTCAGTGTGTGGAAATGTGTGGGGTGGTGTGGGAAGTGTGGAGTGTGAGTCCATGGTGTGGGGTGTGACAAGGTACAATGTGGTCGGTCCATGTGTGTGGGGTGTGGTGTAATGAGGAATTGATGTGTGTGCTAGTGGGGTCAGGTGTGTAGTGTGAGGTGTGAGTGTGAGTCGTGAGTATGTGCATGTGTGTAGTGAGTAGTGTAGGGTGTGAGTGTGGTAGTGTGGTGTAGGTGGGAGGTGGGTGGGGAGTGTGAATGGTGTGAAGTGAGGTGTGGTGTGTGAATGATGGTGGTATGTGAGGTGGGGTGAATAAGGTGGAATGTGGAAGTGTGAAGTGTAATGTGGTGAAATGTCGGAGGGGTGTGGAATATGAATGTGTGTGAGTGTGTGTGTGTAAGTGATAGTGAAGAATGTGTGGAAGTGGTGTCTGGTGAACAGTGGGTGTGGAGGTGGGTGGAAGTAATGGAGTTGGTGAGTGTGAAAGGGGGTGTGAGGTGTGGTGTGGAGGTGGAGTAATGAAGTGTGGGGTGTTGAGTGTGAGGTGTGGCCCTAGTAATGGTGTGAGGTGTGAGTGTGATGAGTGTGTATGTGAAGGTATGCATGTGTAGGGGTGGTGTGGAGAATGAAGGTAATGGTGGTGGATGTGGTGCGGGGTGTGATGGTGTGGAGTGTGTGGTGTGGTGTGAGTGAGTGGGTGGTGGGAATGGAGTGGAAGAGGGTGTGAGTGTGGGGTGGTGAGGTGTGGTGGTGAGGTGTGAGTGTGGAGGTGTCGGTGGTGGGGTGGTACCATAGTGTATGTCACAGTGGTACCGTAGTATCACAGTGGTACCATAGTGTGTCACAGTGGAAACGTACTGTGTATCACAGTCATACCATAGTGTATGTCACAGTGGTACCGTAGTGTGCATCACAATGGTACCGTAGTGTATGTCACAGTGGTACCGTAGTGTATGTCACAGTGGTACCGTAGTGTGTCACAGTGGTACCGTAGTGTATGTCACAGTGGTACCATAGTGTGCATCACAGTGGTACCGTAATGTATGTCACAGTGGTACATTAGTGTATGTCACAGTAGTACCGTAGTGTGTCACAGTGGTACCATAGTGTATGTCACAGTGGTACCGTAGTATCACAGTGGTACCATAGTGTATGTCACAGTGGTACTGTAGTGTGTATCACAGTGGTACTGTAGTGTATGTCACAGTGGCACCGTAGTGTGTATTACAGTGGTACCGTAGTGTGTATCACAGTGGTACTGTAGTGTATGTCACAGTGGTACCATAGTGTATGTCACAGTGGTACCGTAGTGTGTATCACAGTGGTACTGTAGTGTATGGATAGGATGCCATAAATGCTATGGTGAAAATTTAGACTGTGACATACACTACGCAACCACTGTGACATATTCAATTCAATTCAAATTCAAAGTTTATTCTCTATAAGGATTACAATGCTGAGTTTACAGAAATTTGGTTATTGTTTGGTTTACATGTAGTAAAATTGTGATTACAGAGTGTACCACTAGAACGCTTAGCATGGCTAGGCATTTCGGGCAGACTTAGTTTTATTCTTAATTGTAAAATATTACAAATTATGAGGTAAGTTGGTATTATGGCTAAGTTACTAAATACTAGTTTGTGAGTTTAGCAATGTGAATGCTTTTGTTTTGGCACCGTACATAGTTTCAGTATTGGAGTATCACAGGATTCATTATTTTAAGACTGAGATTAATATTTCTGTTTATGGTCAAATGAGTGAGCGAGTGTAAGTGTGAACCACCAGGTGGTATTCGTATAGTTAGTTGACAGGGTGTATCAGGGAGATAAGATGTTTTCTAATGGTAGTTTTGAAGGTGATGAATGTGTCTGCAGTTCTAGAGTTCTCAGGTAGGGTGTTCCAGATTTTAGGGCCTTTGACATACATTGATTTTTTGTAAAGGTTTAGTCGGACACGGGGAATGTCGTAGAGATGTTTGTGTCTGGTGTTATGCCTGCGGGTTCTGTCACAACTATCAAGAAAGCGTTTTAGGTCAAGGTTGATATTAGAGTTTAAGGCCCTGTAGATATAGATTGCACAGTAGTAAGTGTGGATGTACTGAACTGGGAGTAAGTTTAGATCTATGAAGAGTGGGGGGGGGGGGTGTTGCCAGGGATGGGATTTAGTGATTATTCTTACTGCAGCTTTTTGTTGGGTTATTATTGGCTTTAGGTGTGTTGCTGCAGTTGATCCCCAAGCACAAATACCATAGGTGAGGTATGGATAAATAAGTGAGTGGTATAGTGTGAGAAGGGCATTTTGCGGCACGTAGTATCGTATCTTGGAGAGGATCCCAACCGTTTTGGATACTTTTTTGGCTATATGCTGGATATGGGTGCTGAAATTCAGGTTGTTGTCAAGGTATAAGCCTAGGAATTTTCCCCCATTATTTCTGGTAATTAGAGTGTTGTCAATCTTAATGTTAATTTGTGCATCTCCTGCTCTGCTACCAAACATAATATAGTAGGTTTTGTCAGTGTTAAGCGTAAGTTTATTGGCTGTCATCCAAGTCGATATTTTAATCAGCTCCTCATTCACAATGGTGTTGAGGGTGGCAAGATTAGGGTGAGAGATGACGTAAGTCGTGTCATCAGCAAAAAGAATGGGTTTCAGGTGTTGGGATACGTTTGGAAGGTCATTGATGTATATGAGGAAGAGCAGGGGACCAAGGACACTTCCCTGCGGAACTCCAGTATCAAGTGGCCGTGTTGCTGATGCTGTGTCTTTAATGGTGACGTACTGATACCTATTAGTAATGTAAGATTTGAAATAAGCAAGCGCATGGCCTCTTATACCGTAGTGATCAAGTTTGTGGAGTAGGATGTCGTGGTCTACTGTGTCAAAAGCTTTTCTTAGGTCAATAAAAATTCCTAGTGGATATTCCTTATTTTCCAATGCTGTGTAAAGCAGATCTAGCATTTTTATGATTGCATCATTAGTGCTTTTATTTTTCCTGAGTCCAAATTGGCAGGGGTTGAGTATGTTTTGAGCCGTTATACATGAATACAGTCTCCTGTGCACGAGTTTCTCAAAGATTTTGGATAGCAATGGTAAGTTAGATATTGGCCTATAGTTGTTTAAGTCTGTAGGGTCACCACCTTTATGTATTGGTGTAACCCTTGCCACCTTGAGTAGTTTCGGGAAGGTGCTAGTCTCTAGTGACTTGTTAAAAAGTAATGTAATAGCATGCGAAAGGACATGGGCCGCTCGCTTGTACAGTAATGGTGGGACATGAGACAGATTCCCCGAGTTATTTTTAAGTGACTTTATGATCTCAATGACTTCCGTGGGCTCAGATGGTGCAAGATAGAAGGAATTGGGGAAATTCCCATCTAGGTAGTCCCCAGCATGGGCATTGCGAGATTAGATCCTATGTTTGAGAAGAAGTCGTTTATCTTGTTAGCTGTGTCAGTGGGATGTAGTGGTGTTTCATTAGGTTTAGTTAGGGCAATATTCTTGGTTTTTCTCAGTTTGTGGGTCCCTAGAATCTGAGAGAGTGTTTTCCAGGTCTTTTTTATATCTCCTCTAGTGTCTGTGAATCTACTGGAGTAGTATAGTTGTTTGGCTTTTTTTATTACTTTGGTGAGAGCTGATGAATAGTGTTTAAGAGTATCTTTGTGTATTAAGCCCTGTCTATATTGCTTTTCATATTGGTGTTTCTTGTCAATGGATTTCAGAATGGTGCTGGTTAGCCATGGGCAACCAAGCCGTTTGTTTGTGATCTGTTTTGTTTTTATAATACAATGTTTGTTGTATAGTCTAAGTAATTTTTTAAGAAAAATGTCTGTCCAGTCATCAATACCATTGGCCTTGGAGAATTCTGTAGGCCAATCAACAGTCTCTAGGTCAGCTGTGAACTTCCTTACTGAGGCCTCGTCATGGAGTCTAAATGAGACTTTGTTGTATTCAAGTGGTGGTTTACTAATGTTTGTCAGGAGGAAGGTAGGGTAGTGGTCTGTAGTGCTATCTGTGATTATCCCTGATTTAAGGGGGGCTAGTATATTGGTCCATATGTGGTCTATTATGGTTGCACTTGTCTCAGTGAGCCTGGTTGGTTTAGTTATTGTTGGTATAAGAAGTGTGTTGTTCATATTGTTGATGAAACCAGTTACAGGCTGATCATCTAGTAAGCCAAGGTTGATGTTGAAGTCTCCAGCTAAGAGAAGGTGGTGCTTATTCATTTGTCTGTTTGTTATTAGTGACTTTAATTTCTCACTGAAATTTGGGATGTTTGTGTGAGGTATCCGGTAAATGGCACCGATTGTTATAGGCGTACCACTGTGTTATACGGTACCACTGTGACATACACTACGGTACCACTGTGACATACACTGCGGTACCACTGTGATACACACTACGGTACCACTGTGATACACACTACGGTACCACTGTGGTACACATTACGGTACGACTGTGTTACACACTACGGCACCACTCTGACACAGACTACGGTACCACTGTGATACACACAACAGTTCCACTGTGTTACACACTATGGTACCACTGTGATACACACTACAGTACCACTGTGATACACACTACAGTACCACTGTGTTACACACTATGGTACCACTGTGATACACAATACGGTACCACTGTGACATATACTATGATACCACTGTGACATACGCTACTGTACCACTGTGTTACACACTACGGTACTACTGTGATACACACTACGGTACCATTGTAATACACACTACGGTACCACTCTGATACACACTACAGTACCACTGTGTCACTCACTATGGTACCACTGTGTTACACACTACAGTACAGTACATCTCTGGGAGGATCGAATTCCTCTGCAATGGGTAACACATGCCTTGACTGAGGGAGATCTAAACAAGTATCTACAAAAGATACTTGTGGGTTTATCATTACTTGTCGAGTACGCAAGGAGTAACAACATTCAGGTTGGTTATCTGACTGAGTATTTGAGGTAGAGGGTACAGAGTCTAGAGGATTTTCAGCATCTGTCACATTAGTCTGGGTAGCAATATCATCAACATCGCATACGAATTTCATATGATCTAAATGCGATTCTTTGTACTTACCAGTACTAATTTCTCTAACCTTATACTTATTACCAGAGATATGTTCTACAACTCGATAAGGTCCGACAAACTTTTGATCGAGCTTAGGCATTTCGGATGTTTTGTTGAAATTTGTCAGCATTACTCTTGAACCTACTTTGACTTTTGATGGCTTAGCACGGCTATTAGTTACTCTAGTAAATTCTGCTGTTGATTTATGAAGTGTTTCACGGATTCTTCTAAAAACACTTTGAGCCATGCTGGTACGAGTTGCTACGAAATCATCAGGGTTGTAATTAGGTTTCGTAGTGGAATATAACAACTCATAGGGTAAACACTTGTCTACACCATACAATGCATAATGTGGAGTATCACCTATTGAAGCATTGTAAGCAGAATTTATGGCACATTGAACATCTGGTATAACTTCATCCCAAGTTTCACTATTGGGGTTGATAGTGGCTCTCAGGACATCAAGTACTTTCTTATTTGTTCGTTCGGCTAACCCATTGCTGGCAGGATGATGAGAACAATGGTGGATTTAGAGATCTTGTATAAAGTACACAAATTTTCAAGAATCTCATTACAGAATTCACCTCCATTATCTGTTACTAAGGACTTAGGGGTGGTATGCCTGCAGATAATGCGTTCTTTAAACGCTTTAGCTACTGTCTCTGCAGTCTTATCTGCAATAGGAACTAACTCACAATATCTGGTGAAATGGTCTACCATAACACACAGATGTTTGTTGCCTTGGAGGGAACATTTAAAATTGGTTAACAAGTCAAGGGCAGCTCTTTCCCACGGTTCGCTAGTGGTTGGGTACACTTGGATAGGATTAGGACCATTGACATTTCCTTTATGTTGCATACAGACACTACATTTCTTAACATACTCGGAAGTGTCAGTTGCCATACGTGGCCAAAAGTATTTCATTCTGGCTTGTTTCACAGAACGATCTATACCAGGGTGTGCAACACCTGGTGCCTCATGAACTAGCTGTAGAGCTACGTTCACTAGTGACTGTGGAATTACTAACTGGTAAACTCTTCTACCTGGAGTACCCAACTCGGCTGTTCGATACAGTAATTCTTGGCTCATTACAAAATCACTAATGGGTGCTGGTGGCTTCACAGTACGAATAAGATCTTCCTGGAGCAGGAATCGAATCACATCAGACCACATGGGATCTGTTCTTTGGGCATTTTTGACATCCTCGACAGTAAATGGAGGATCTGCAGTAACTACACTAACGTGTCGCGATAAAGCATCTGCGACTACATTCGACTTGCCAGGTAAGTGTTCAAAGGTGGGATTGAACTCTTGGATAGTCAAGGTCCATCTGGCTAACCTTCCAGTAGGTTGTTTGTTCTGGAATAAAGGTATCAGTGGAGCGTGGTCTGTCAAGACATGAACAGAGTACTGATAAATAATGTCTCGGAAGTGCTTTAAAGACCATACTATTGCTAAAGCTTCTTGCTCAGATACTGTATAATTGCGTTCAGCCTTCATAAGGACTCTACTAGCAAATGCAACTGCGTTGTACTTGCCATCAGTCTTCTGAGCTAGTACGGCACCTATGCCAATTGAACTAGCATCAGTTGTCAGATAGAAGAGCTTAGAAAAATCTGGGAATTTCAAAATTGGAGCAGATGTTAACTTTTCTTTTAGAGTTTGGAATGCTCTTTCTTGACGGAAGGTCCAAACAAAAGGAGCATCTTTCTTAAACAACTCAGTTAGAGGAGCAGCTATGGAAGAAAAATTGGCAATGAAAGATCTATAAAAACCTGCTAAGCCCACAAAGGATCTTACGGCATCAGCAGTTTTGGGAGTTGGAAAATTTAGTACTGCAGTTACTTTTCTTTGATCAGTCGTAACCCCTCTAGGAGTGACTACGTGACCAAGAAACTTAATTTCTGATCTGAAAAATTGACATTTAGACAGTTTGATCTTTAAATTGGCTTCTTCAAGCTTACCAAGTACTATATCAAGTCTTTTCAGGTGTGTATCCACATCTTCGGACATGACGATTACGTCGTCTAAGTACACCATAAGTGCTTTACCTATAAGACCTCTAAAGATGTTGGTCATAAGTCTAGAGAACGTGATAGGAGACGATCGTAATCCAAACGCCATACGGAGGAAGTGATAATGACCTGTGGGAGTGGAGAATGCAGTTAACTCTTGGCTGTCCTCGTGAAGAGGGACTTGCCAAAACCCTTGTAACAAGTCCAGGGTTGAGAAGACTTTGTTATCTCCGATATTGCGTAAAAGGTCACCTAGTACAGGAAGTTTACCTGGAGTTTACCTGGAGAGAGTTTCGGGGGTCAACGCCCCCGCGGCCCGGTCTGTGACCAGGCCTCCTGGTGGATCAGCGCCTGATCAACCAGGCTGTTGCTGCTGGCTGGATGCAAACCAACGTACGAGCCACAGCCCGGCTGATCAGGAACTGACTTTAGGTGCTTGTCCAGTGCCAGCTTGAAGACTGCCAGGGGTCTGTTGGTAATCCCCCTTATGTGTGCTGGGAGGCAGTTGAACAGTCTCGGGCCCCTGACACTTATTGTATGGTCTCTTAACGTGCTAGTGACACCCCTGTTTTTCATTGGGGGGATGGTGCATCGTCTGCCAAGTCTTTTGCTTTCGTAGTGAGTGATTTTCGTGTGCAAGTGGGAAACGATCTGGAATGGTTTTCGCATTTAACTTCCTAAAGTCAATCACCGGGCGCCAAGTGCCGTCCTTCTTAGGCACTAGGATCAAGGGCGCATTCCAAGGTGAATTGCTATGTGCAATAACTCCATCACTGAGCATTTGATTGATCAGTTCCTCTGCGACAGCAACTTGGGAATGAGGCATTCTGTACGCAGGTATATAGATAGGTCTGGTACCAGGTTCAAGTGGAATACGATGGGACAATAAGTTCGTTATACCCATCTTCTCACCTGGTAAGGCAATGGCTTTACCACGTTTGTTCAACAGCGTCAACAAGCGCTGGACTTCATCTGGGAAATCAGTGGGAGCTAAGTCTTTCTCCTCAACTGGTGGGATAGATTGATCCAGCAGAGTGGATGAGGTCTCCACTGTTGAAATAGCACCGACCCACTGGTCAGGTGGCACGTCATCCTGTACTTGAACAGGGTAAGGACAGTGAACTAGGTCAACGAGGTTGGTATTTGCTCTGAGACGAACACTGTGACCCGAAGTGATAGCAAGGAGTAAATGGATCTTACTGTCTCTTACAACGTGTAAGGAAGGTTCAACAAATAAACCCTTGACCTTGCAGGAATCACTGTCAACTAGGACGTTATCACCATCTGGAACATTAGAAACAACAACAGACACTCTAGTGAGAGCACTAGCCGCAACAGAGATGTCTTTCTGCAGACGGCATGTGACATCAACAAGAGATGGCATTACTAGTTTCAAGTAATCGTTTTCCGACAAGGCGTCCCCTTTGGAGAACCTACTACTTGGACTAGCAGACATTGCAGGGATAGGCAGAGCACTCAAAGCAGTCTGAGCGTCCTCGGACACTTGAGGCAAATCACTATCTTGCATATCTATATCTGAAGGTGTAGGTGGAACACAAATGGGAGTGACAGAGTTACCAGTGCCTGACCGCTTGGGTACGCTACTAGAGAATGCATTGGCTTGTAAGGAGCGGTCAGGTGAACCATATCGACTTCTTTTTTTTTCAACCGATTACGTTCATTTTTGGTGTACTATTAGAAGCTTATATTAAAGAGCCTTTGCTGAAGTTTCAATCATATCGGCCAAAAAGGAAATGAAATATGCAAAATTTACGAAAAATGCATTTGGCAGGGAGTCCTACTCAGTGGTACTTGGAAAAGTGGTTTTGACACTTGCTGCTGATAGAATACCTCTAATTCCATCACTGTAAGTGTACCAATTCTATAATAAACCTTATCTTCATGCTAAAAAAAAATAAGTTTCATAACTTTTTTTGTCATATTGGAAGATATCGGTCTTGTTGCCCACATAAATCTAAAAATATTTGGGATAGTTCAGAAAGGTACACTCTACCTTGTAAAGCAATCATTCTCCTATGTTTGTTGTGAAAATCAAGTCAATTCAATCATAAATAAAGATGGTTTCCCCCTAAATAGGTAAATAACTTACTTTCGAGATATAGGCCGAAGCGCGCGGCACCCCAGGTGCCCAGGAAATATTTTTTTTCCCCGAAAAATTCGCTTTATTTTACACTTTTTCCGCGACCTACGAGTGTTTATTACAGTTAACCATTCTAAATCCGTTTTCTCTCATCACTGATGAGAGAGGTCTGACCCTCTCTTCACCTTCAGGGGAAATATCGATAGAAATTTTTTCCTCGGAGCATCATATTATGCTATATATTATTTTTTAAGGTGTATTTTTTATGTTTATATGCTATTATTATATTGCATTATATCATAATAGATCAATTGTGATAGATAAATAAGCCTTATAATTGATATTAGCGTGGGTATGGAATATTTTGTTGGCTGGAGGTGTCTGCCATTTTGGGTACTATACCCAGGGTACGTGATTGGTTACTTGATCATATTAGCTCCGCCCACTCTGGCATGATCTCAAATGGTGAATTTGTATTATATTAGACATAAAGATATAAGAAAACGATAAAAATAACACGGGGAAAAACGTAAACAAAGCCGAGTCAGCGCTTCTTACGCAATATGACGCGTCAGCACTGTCACCATGCCTGTTATAAATGGCTGTAATTCCTTTTAGAAACATCGTACAAGGATAATAATTATACCAGAGTGTAGCCAGAAAGTTCAGCTATTTTTTGGTTACAATAACTCCATTTTCATATTTTTCGAATTTTTTTTTTGCTCCGCGCGCGTGAACTCTGCAGCAGTATGACAGATTTCTGATCCAAGCTGGTAACCCCAGAATGGAACAATCAAGTCGTCAATTTGGGCATGCCATCGGTATGGGTCGAGCACAATGCGTAAGTCTCGCATGGAAGCAAATCCCAGTAGAAGGTCACCAGGGAAAGTAATCTGGTCGACAACAAGAAAAGCAGCAGTAAAGTCTCTGCCTTGGATAGTAAAGGTGAGCGAAGTCTGACCTCGGACTCACAGAAGGGAACCAGCTACTCCACTAAGGGAGGTTACAGTAGTTGGTTCAACGAGGAGGACACGTCGTAACTGCTTCTCTTTTAACAAGCTAGACCTAATGATATTAACTTGTGCACCAGAGTCCATGAACACATGAACGGGCGCATTATGGACAGAAGCTTGTACTAAAGGACCAATCGTTTCATTAGGAGTTATATGCAAACAGAAAGGTGGGTTGTCATCGGAGAAGGCATTTTCTACTTCATCCCCAAATTCCTCTACGTCAGAGACGTGTGAAGCAACATCAACAGAAGGGCTGTCAATCTCAAGGCTGGCTAAGGCTTCATAGGAATTCTGGACTGGGATGGTGTACTCGTTATCACCTACTACTGTCACGACTGGACGAGTAGACTTGGGCGCTCGGATTCCCCCGAATTGGAAGAATGAGCCTGGTTCCGGTTAGTTTGTGAACCACGACGTCTGTTTCCTCTCCTGGCTCTGCGGTTGGAACGGCCACGGAAAGAGCTAGAGTACTGTAGGCTGTAGAGAGCATTGCACTCAGAAGTGTCATGTCCATGAATTCTATGATAAGTACAGTAGGGAAGATCTGACTGGTACTCATCATCAGTACAACGCTTCTTAGGGTGACTGTCATGACAATTAATAGCGATGTGGCCACGGTAACCACAACTGTAGCAAACTCTTTGACTGTGGGCACTGTACATACTACAGGTGCTACGGGAATGATGGCTCTTAACACTTGCTTTGGATGATGGATGCGAGTGATTAAGGTTGGGAGTTTTGGTAGTAGCACAAACTAGAGGAAGTACAGGAGTGGACAAGGTGTTTGGCATAGACTTACGATAAAGGAAGGTTCCCTCGGGACACAAATTTCGTACATGGATTAGAGCTGCAAGTGGTCCCATAGTAGCATCTAGCGGACTTGAATTGTACACATACCTAGATGTCGGTGGCATTAGTTGTTTAATAACTCCAAATGCAGCTAATTTGGCAAACCCATCAAGGGCTGGTTTATCGTTATCTTTAAGGTACTTTGAATTTTGACCTGCTTTAACGAATGAGGACATTAGGTTATTAAGACGAAGAGCAAACTCATCTAATGACTCTTCTGGTCTCGAAGCTGTGCAAACTAATTCTTTGAGAACAACGAACGGATCGGTCTCTCGCACCGGTTCAAGATAACTGCGAATTAACTGTTCATAATCTTGCCACCTGGTTAGATCTTGGAAATCCTTCATATGAATTAAGTTAAATACATGTGAGGCAGCTGGAGAACGGGCTAGACTCTCCTTTCCGATACTGATCAAACAACTCTCAGATGGGAGACCATCAACTGAAGCATCAGCTCTGGCTCTAACTGCGGTAAACCAACCTTCAAGATTGTCTGGATTACCATTGAACAATGGCATAGCATCATACGGATCACGACTGAAATTACGCAGGCTAGAAGTCTGAGTATATCTATTGTTTGATAAGGAGTTACTCGAATTTTGGGCTGACGCATTAATGGTTGTACTAGCAGCATGTGCTGAGGCATCGCTTGAGAAAACTTGAGACATATTTGCAAAATGTAAAGCAAGACTTTAGAGAAACAAAAGAAAATGAAGCTGAGGAACACACAACACAGTGGACTTAAATGGGGAAAAAATGCTTAACTATTCTGCATAAGTAATTAAAAGTTGACAGGTTACACAGTAAGTAAAGAACTCACACAAGAAAAATATGCAACTGAACAAACAACACTTTGAAAATCAAGAGAACTTGTACTTTACTCAAATCTGATTTGCTCAACTTTTACTTTAAATTGAATGAATGGCACAGTGAGTTGTCTTTACTTTCAGTGCAACAGGGAAATACACAATAAAATGATAAAATGGACTCAATAAAGCTTGAATAAAATAAAATGGCACAGAAAGAATAAAATATTATGCACAGAACAGAGCATAAGAAACTGCACTGAAATAAACTGTAGCAATATTGCAAAATAATTGCTAATCAACAAGTACTGCATAAAACGACTTAAGAAATCGTAATGACACGATTGCAAATAAACCATACCCCCGGCCGGGATTGAACCCGCGGTCATAGAGTCTCAAAACTCCAGCCCGTCGCGCTAACCACTAGACCAGCTAGCCACAATAAGATTCATCCAACTAGGTATATTTCTACACCATAGGAAGGTTAGCACAGGCACCTCTGTGACCACAAATGCATTTGTGGTCACAGAGGTGCCTGTGATGCAGAACACAACACTTACAGTGATGCAGAACACAACACTTACAGTGATGCAGAACACAACACTTACAGTGTTGCAGAACACAACACTTACAGTGATGCAGAACACAACACTTACAGTGATGCAGAACACAACACTTACAGTGATGCAGAACACAACACTTACAGTGATGCAGAACACAACACTTACAGTGATGCAGAACACAACACTTACAGTGATGCAGAACACAACACTTACAGTGATGCAGAACACAACACTTACAGTGATGCAGAACACAACACTTACAGTGATGCAGAACACAACACTTACAGTGATGCAGAACACAACACTTACAGTGATGCAGAACACAACACTTACAGTGATGCAGAACACAACACTTACAGTGATGCAGAACACAACACTTACAGTGATGCAGAACACAACACTTACAGTGATGCAGAACACAACACTTACAGTGATGCAGAACACAACACTTACAGTGATGCAGAACACAACACTTACAGTGATGCAGAACACAACACTTACAGTGATGCAGAACACAACACTTACAGTGATGCAGAACACAACACTTACAGTGATGCAGAACACAACACTTACAGTGATGCAGAACACAACACTCACAGTGATGCAGAACACAACACTTACAGTGATGCAGAACACAACACTCACAGTGATGCAGAACACAACACTTACAGTGATGCAGAACACAACACTTACAGTGATGCAGAACACAACACTTACAGTGATGCAGAACACAACACTTACAGTGATGCAGAACACAACACTTACAGTGATGCAGAACACAACACTTACAGTGATGCAGAACACAACACTTACAGTGATGCAGAACACAACACTTACAGTGATGCAGAACACAACACTTACAGTGATGCAGAACACAACACTTACAGTGTTGCAGAACACAACACTTACAGTGATGCAGAACACAACACTTACAGTGATGCAGAACACAACACTTACAGTGATGCAGAACACAACACTTACAGTGATGCAGAACACAACACTTACAGTGATGCAGAACACAACACTTACAGTGATGCAGAACACAACACTTACAGTGATGCAGAACACAACACTTACAGTGTTGCAGAACACAACACTTACAGTGATGCAGAACACAACACTTACAGTGACGCAGAACACAACACTTACAGTGATGCAGAACACAACACTTACAGTGATGCAGAACACAACACTTACAGTGATGCAGAACACAACACTTACAGTGATGCAGAACACAACACTTACAGTGACGCAGAACACAACACTTACAGTGACGCAGAACACAACACTTACAGTGATGCCGAACACAACACTTACAGTGACGCAGAACACAACACTTACAGTGATGCAGAACACAACACTTACAGTGATGCAGAACACAACACTTACAGTGATGCAGAACACAACACATCAACATAAACACAATACTAGAATTTTCTTGCTATGAAACTTGATGTGTGAAAAATTTTGTAAAAATAATTGTCTTGCTTGAACAAAACAATGGCACTCTTGTCTGTGGAAATTAGACAAACTAGACACTGGCTACATGAAAGAATATGAACACAAGAATGTTCAACACACAGGGAACAAAACAAAAATACACAAATACTGGGAAGAAAAAATTATAACAGACAACACTGAGTTGTGATGCAGAATAAAGCTGATAAATTATTGAAATACTTCACTGGAATACTGAGAACACAAGGTGATTCTGAAGTGTAAACACAAGTTCTATACTGCTCATATGTTGCACACACAACAAGGGAAAAACATTAAGTACTTACTTCAAGTGTATATAAAGACACACAACACAACAGATATAAGATAAAGCACGAAAATTAACACTGAATTAAGGAGACTAAAAGATTATTGCAAACAAACACTGAGTCTGATCGAGAGTCACTGAATGTCACTAAGAGAAAAATCACTGGAAACACAAAAGAAATGTCTCAACACTCGCAAATGTCTCTATGAAAAAAAAAATTAATTATTGCTGTAACAACTTGGTGAAGAATAAGGTTGATGGTGGAAGGTTGGAGGATTGTTTATGTCGTCTTGCTGCTGTCCTCTGCACACGTGATCGTAGAATTGCGCTTACATCGACGATGAACTCACACAGGAGGCTTTTAAAGGTGGAGTCACTGTCGAAGACACACTCTAGCTCTTGACCCCCTATGTGGTCCTTAAAATATGGTGCTATAACCCTTAGTAGGGCACCAAAACACTGGTGGAGGTTGGGTGAGTACCAAAACGCAGTGAGAGAGGTTGGGTTTGTGGGTAAACAGGGCTAAGGCCGTCAATGGTGTGACACACGTGGTGAGTGGGTGTTGGGCCTATGGGTTGAATGGCGTAAGCCTCACTGAGAACAACCACACTGCCGCGAAGATATCCTAAGCTGGCTAGCTTAAAATACACCCACGAAATACCACAACACCACAAGGATGAAAAAGAGCACTCAGGATGGCTTGGAGCTCGAATCACAAGCGATGAAGACTACTCACGTGGCTTGCTTGAATACTGGGGTAAGACACCTGGGTTAGTTGCTAGCTGGCTCATCTTAACCCTTCACACAGAATGGCTTGACAACCTCACACAATGAGCACAGCAAGGGTGGAAAGCTGGCTTGGCAGGCAAAAGAACTGGATGAAGTAGACTAGGCTCGACTGGGCTCCCTCACCACAGACTGGAAGCTGGCTTATTTTGCAAACTCGGGTCAACCCCTCGGGATTCATGCAAATAAGCAGATAAACACTAATACAAAGAGACTGACCAGTGAATGGTGTAGAAGCTGGTAGGAGCTTGAGAGAGTAGCTGACTTGAGGTAGCAGGCTGGCTAGGTCGGCCTACTGGTGACACGAAATGGCCGTCTGGCTGGTCGAAAGAAATCTCCGTACATCGGCGTAATTATCAATTTTACGCACACACCGCTGTCACCATTTATCGTAGGGGTTCTTAAATGGAGATATCGAGGGTTGAAGGTAGACACACTTGTTGGATGGTAACATATATTGTCAGACTGTGATGATGAACGTGGAGCCCAGCCTCTGCCTGTCTTAGCCTGGATGTCTAGGCCGACTGAGAGCGGGGCAGAGGTACGAACGTCCACATGCGCATTCCCGTGACATCACACAACAGTCACAGGCCTAAAAGGGATCTCCTATCTAAAGCACATGGATGATACTATATGCTATGCAATATAACACAGGGATCAGCAACTATGCTGACAGTACCACTGTGTTACACAATATGGTACCACTGTGATACACAATACGGTACCACTGTGACATATACTATGATACCACTGTGACATACACTACTGTACCACTGTCTTACACACAACAGTACCACTGTGATATACACAACGGTACCACTGTGATACACACTATGGTACCATTGTGATACACACTACGGTACCACTGTGATACACACTACGGTACCACTGTGATACACACTACGGTACCACTGTGATACACACTACAGTACCACTGTGATACACACTACGGTACGGTACCACTGTGATACACACTACGGTACGGTACCATAGTGTTACACACTATGGTACCACTGTGTTACACACTAAGGTACCACTGTGATACACAGTACGGTACCACTGTGATACACACTACGGTACCACTGTGATACACACTACGGTACCACTGTGATACACACTACGGTACCACTGTGACATATACTATAATACCACTGTGACATACGCTACTGTACCACTGTGTTACACACTAAAGTACCACTGTGATACACACAACGGTACTACTGTGATACACACTACGGTACCATTGTGATACACACTACGGTACCACTGTGATACACACTACGGTACCACTGTGATACACACTACGGTACCACTGTGATACACACTACTGTACCACTGTGATACACACTACGGTACCACTGTGATACACACTACGGTACCACTGTGATACACACTACGGTACCACTGTGATACACACTACGGTACCACTGTGATACACACTAAGGTACCACTGTGATACACACAACGGTACCACTGTGATACACACTAAGGTACCACTGTGATACACACTAAGGTACCACTGTGATACACACTACGGTACCACTGTGATACACACTACGGTACCACTGTGATACACACTAAGGTACCACTGTGATACACACAACGGTACCACTGTGATACACACTACGGTACCACTGTGATACACACTAAGGTACCACTGTGATACACACAACGGTACCACTGTGATACACACTACGGTACCATTGTGATACACACTACGGTACAACTGTGATACGCACTACGGTACCACTGTGATACACACTAAGGTACCACTGTGATACACACTTCGATACCACTGTGATGCACACTACGGTACCACTGTGATACACACTACGGTACCACTGTGATACACACTAAGGTACCACTGTGATACACACTTCGGTACCACTGTGTTACACACAACGGTACCACTGTGATACACACTACGGTACCACTGTGATACACACTACGGTACCACTGTGATACACACTACGGTACCACTGTGTTATACACTACGGTACCACTGTGATGCACACTTCGGTACCACTGTGTTACACACTACGGTTCCACTGTGATACACACTACGGTACCAATGTGTTACACACTACGGTACCACTGTGATACACACTACGGTACCACTGTGATACACACTACGGTACCACTGCGATACACACTACGGTACTACTGTGATACACACTACGTTACCACTGTGATACACACTACGGTATCACTGTGATACACACTAAGGTACCACTGTGATACACACTACGGTAACACTGTGATACACACTACAGTACCACTGTGATACACACTACAGTACCACTGTGATACACACTACGGTACCACTGTGATACACACTACGTTACCACTGTGATACACACTACGGTATCACTGTGATACACACTAAGGTACCACTGTGATACACACTACGGTAACACTGTGATACACACTACAGTACCACTGTGATACACACTACGGTACCACTGTGATACACACTAAGGTACCACTGTGATACACACTACGGTACCACTGTGATACACATTACAGTACCACTGTGATACACACTACAGTACCATTGTGATACACACTACGGTACCACTGTGATACACATTACGGTACCACTGTGATACACACTACGGTACCACCGTGTTACACACTACGGTACCACTGTGTTACACACTACGGTACCACTGTGATACACACTACGTTACCACTGTGATACACACTTCAGTACCACTGTGATACACACTACGGTACCATTGTGATACACACTACGGTACCACTGTGATACACACTACGGTACCACTGTGATACACACTACGGTACCACTGTGATACACACTATGGTACCACTGTGATACACACTACGGTACCACTGTGATACACACTACGGTACCACTGTGATACACACTACGGTACCACTGTGATACACACTACGGTACCACTGTGATACACACTACGGTACCACTGTGATACACACTACGGTACCACTGTGATACACACTAAGGTACCACTGTGATACACACTACGGTACCACTGTGATACACACTACGGTACCACTGTGATACACACTACGGTACCATTGTGATACACACTACGGTACCACTGTGATACACACTACGGTACCACTGTGATACACACTACGGTACCATTGTGATACACACTACGGTACCACTGTGTTACACACTACGGTACCATTGTGATACACACTACGGTACCACTGTGATACACACTACGGTACCACTGTGATACACACTACGGTACCACTGTGATACACACTACGGTACCACTGTGATACACACTACGGTACCACTGTGATACACACTACGGTACCACTGTGATACACACTACGGTACCACTGTGATACACACTAAGGTACCACTGTGATACACACTACGGTACCACTGTGATACACACTACGGTACCATTGTGATACACACTACGGTACCATTGTGATACACACTACGGTACCTCTGTGATACACACTACGGTACCACTGTGATACACACTACGGTACCACTGTGATACACACTACGGTACCACTGTGATACACACTACGGTACCACTGTGATACACACTACGGTACCACTGTGATACACACTACGGTACCACTGTGATACACACTACGGTACCACTGTGATACACACTACGGAACCACTGTGATACACACTACGGTACCACTGTGATACACACTACGGTACCACTGTGTTAGACACTACGGTACCACTGTGATACACACTACGGTACAACTGTGATACACACTTCGGTACCACTGTGTTACACACTACGGTTCCACTGTGATACACACTACGGTACCACTGTGTTACACACCACGTTACCACTGTGATACACACTACGGTACCAATGTGATACACACTACGGTACCACCGTGTTACACACGACGGTACCACTGTGTTACACACTACGGTACCACTGTGATACACACTACGGTACCACTGTGATACACACACGTTACCACTGTGATACACACTACGGTACCACTGTGATACACACTAAGGTACCACTGTGATACACACTACGGTAACACTGTGATACACACTACAGTACCACTGTGATACACACTACAGTACCATTGTGATACACACTACTTTACCACTGTGATACACACTACGGTACCAATGTGATACACACTACGGTACCACTGTGATACACACTACGGTACCACCGTGTTACACACTACGGTACCACTGTGTTACACACTACGGTACCACTGTGATACACACTACGGTACCACTGTGATACAAACTACGTTACCACTGTGATACACACTACGGTACCACTGTGATACACACTAAGGTACCACTGTGATACACACTACGGTAACACTGTGATACACACTACAGTACCACTGTGATACACACTACAGTACCATTGTGATACACACTACGGTACCACTGTGATACACACTACGTTACCACTGTGATACACACTACGGTGCCACCGTGTTACACACTGCGGTACCACTGTGTTACACACTACGGTACCATTGTGTTACACACTACGGTACCACTGTGATACACACTACGGTACCACTGTGATACACACTACGTTACCACTGTGATACACACTACGGCACCACTGTGATACACACTAAGGTACCACTGTGATACACACTACGGTACCACTGTGATACACATTACAGTACCACTGTGATACACACTACAGTACCATTGTGATACACACTACGGTACCACTGTGATACACACTACGGTACCACTGTGATACACACTACGGTACCACCGTGTTACACACTACCGTACCACTGTGTTACACACTACGGTACCACTGTGATACACACTACGTTACCACTGTGATACACACTTCAGAACCACTGTGATACACACTACAGTACCATTGTGATACACACTACGGTACGAATGTGATACACACTACGGTACCACTGTGATACGCACTACGGTACCACTGTGATACACACTAAGGTACCACTGTGACACACACTTCGATACCACTGTGATGCACACTACGGTACCACTGTGATACACACTACGGTACCACTGTGATACACACTAAGGTTCCACTGTGATACACACTACGGCACCACTGTGTTACACACTACGGTACCACTGTGATACACACTACGGTAACACTGTGATACACACTACGGTACCACTGTGATACACACTACGGTACCACTGTGTTATACACTACGGTACCACTGTGATACATACTACGGTACAACTGTGATACACACTTCGGTACCACTGTGTTACACACTACGGTTCCACTGTGATACACACTACGGTACCAATGTGATACACACTACGGTACCACCGTGTTACACACGACGGTACCACTGTGTTACACACTACGGTTCCACTGTGATACACACTACGGTACCCCTGTGATACACACTAAGGTACCACTGTGATACACACTACGGTAACACTGTGATACACACTACAGTACCACTGTGATACACATTACAGTACCACTGTGATACACACTACAGTACCATTGTGATACACACTACGGTACCACTGTGATACACACTACGGTACCACTGTGATACACACTACGGTACCACCGTGTTACACACTACGGTACCACTGTGTTACACACTACGGTACCATTGTATTACACACTACGGTACGACTGTGATACACACTACGGTACCACTGTGATACACACTACGTTACCACTGTGATACACACTACGGTACCACTGTGATACACACTAAGGTACCACTGTGATACACACTACGGTACCACTGTGATACACATTACAGTACCACTGTGATACACACTACAGTACCATTGTGATACACACTACGGTACCACTGTGATACACATTACGGTAACACTGTGATACACACTACGGTACCACCGTGTTACACACTACGGTACCACTGTGTTACACACTACGGTACCACTGTGATACACACTACGTTACCACTGTGATACACACTTCAGTACCACTGTGATACACACTACAGTACCATTGTGATACACACTACGGTACCACTGTGATACACACTAAGGTGCCACTGTGATACACACTACGGTACCACTGTGATACACACTATGGTACCACTGTGATTCACACTACGGTCCCACTGTGATACACACTACGGTACCACCGTGTTACACACTACGGTACCACTGTGTTACACACTACGGTACCACTGTGATACTCACTACGGTACCACTGTGATACACACTACGGTACCACTGTGATACACACTAAGGTACCACTGTGATACACACTACGGTACCACTGTGATACACACTACAGTACCACTGTGATACACACTACAGTACCATTGTGATACACACTACGGTACCACTGTGATACACACTACGGTACCACTGTGATACACACTACGGTACCACCGTGTTACACACTACGGTACCACTGTGTTACACACTACGGTACCACTGTGATACACACTACGGTACCACTGTGATACACACTACGGTACCACCGTGTTACACACTACGGTACCACTGTGTTACACACTACGGTACCACTGTGATACACACTACGGTACCACTGTGATACACACTACGTTACCACTGTGATACACACTACGGTACCACTGTGATACACACTAAGGTACCACTGTGATACACACTACGGTAACACTGTGATACACACTACAGTACCACTGTGATACACACTACAGTACCATTGTGATACACACTACGGTACCACTGTGATACACACTACGGTACCACTGTGATACACACTTCGATACCACTGTGATGCACACTACGGTACCACTGTGATACACACTACGGTACCACTGTGATACACACTAAGGTACCACTGTGATACACACTACGGTACCACTGTGTTACACACTACGGTACCACTGTGATACACACTACGGTAACACTGTGATACACACTACGGTACCACTGTGATACACACTACGGTACCACTGTGTTATACACTACGGTACCACTGTGATACACACTACGGTACAACTGTGATACACACTTCGGTACCACTGTGTTACACACTACGGTTCCACTGTGATACACACTACGGTACCACTGTGTTACACACCACGTTACCACTGTGATACACACTACGGTACCAATGTGATACACACTACGGTACCACCGTGTTACACACGACGGTACCACTGTGTTACACACTACGGTACCACTGTGATACACACTACGGTACCACTGTGATACACACACGTTACCACTGTGATACACACTACGGTACCACTGTGATACACACTACGGTACCACTGTGATACACCCTACGGTAACACTGTGATACACACTACAGTACCACTGTGATACACACTACAGTACCATTGTGATACACACTACGGTACCACTGTGATACACACTACGGTACCACTGTGATACACACTACGGTACCACTGTGTTACACACTACGGTACCACTGTGTTACACACTACGGTACCATTGTGTTACACACTACGGTACCACTGTGATACACACTACGGTACCACTGTGATACACACTACGTTACCACTGTGATACACACTACGGTACCACTGTGATACACACTAAGGTACCACTGTGATACACACTACGGTACCACTGTGATACACATTACAGTACCACTGTGATACACACTACAGTACCATTGTGATACACACTACGGTACCACTGTGATACACACTACGGTACCACTGTGATACCCACTACGGTACCACCGTGTTACACACTACGGTACCACTGTGTTACACACTACGGTACCACTGTGATACACACTACGTTACCACGGAAATAAATGGTATAAAATACCGACACAATGGCAATATAAACACAAATGCAGTATAATGTGATCCTTTATTGACTACGTTTCGCCCACACAGTGGGCTTTTTCAAGTCACAAACAGAACTACCTGGGGTGGAAGGAACGCGAGTATTTATAGTCCGGCTGAGGTCAGGTGAAGAATGCTGCATCTGATGATGTACCGAGTTGGGTTGTAGAGTCTAAAAACTTGGGTAGCTTGGAAAGGAGACTGGACAAGTTTGTGAGCAGACCTTCTACAGTGTTCTTATGTGGGATAGCGATGAAGAAGTTTCTTGGCAAGTGGTTCCGCTATGTTATAGAAGCCACTATTCTGGTTGAAGTTGTCGGATATAGAAATAAGTGATGATTCCAGGATTCTTCGGTATTGAGTGTTGTCTTCTGTGGCGATAAGTCTTGAGTTTCTGTAGTTTATCAAGTGGTTGTGTGAATTACGGTGTTGTACACAGGCATTCCTTGTGTCGTCAGACCTGCTTGCGTATTGGTGTTCTGAAATACGTGTTTGGAGGTCCCTTGATGTTTCGCCCATCTCAACACGCAGCTCCCCAGTCATACCCCGACGTTACATCAATGCACTCAAAGGTTTAGCAGAAGACACGACCATCAGGGTCACCACCGCTGATAAAGGAGGTGGTGTTGTTATCATGAACACTGACGATTACAGGAACAAAATGCTCAATCTACTTAATGACCCAGATACCTACAAACCTCTCACAACTAACCAAGTGGACAACCTTACTAAAACTTTTCTTCAAAGGACTCGCCGCATTCTGAGGAGCTCAGAACAAGGGAAGAAACTTCTGCACACCATGCCCAGCAACCCCAGACCTGCCAGAATGTACGGCCTGCCAAAGACTCACAAGCCTGGTATCCCACTGAGGCCCATATCCTCGGGAATAGGCAGTGCTCCCGACAAGCTCTCAGGAATTCTCGCCAAACACCTCTCGAAACTCTTGGGCACTATCAGTCCAGCACATCTCAAACACTCAGGTGATCTTCTCAATCGCATTCGCAACATCAACATCAGGAACAAGAAACTTTCCAGCCTTGACGTGACTTCCCTATTCACTAAAGTACCTACTAAACAAGCCATCGATCTCTTGCGCAAGAAAATTGACGATTCACTTGATCTTCCCATTCCAGCCAGCGACTTCATCGACCTGGTTGAACTATGTGTTGGCTTTACGTGTTTCTCTTTTGAAAATCACCTCTTTCAGCAGACTTTTGGACTACCCATGGGTTCGCCACTCAGTGCAGTCCTAGCGAACCTATACATGGAACATCTAGAAGCCGAACGTTTCTCCACCATTATTCCTTCGTCTGTCACCTGGCTCCGTTATGTTGACGACATTCTCCTCATAACTCCTAAACGCTTCAACGTTCAAGCTCTCCAAGACAAGCTCAACCAGGTCGAGCCTTCAATCCAGTTCACACTTGAAGAAGAGGTCGACAACACTCTTCCTTTCCTTGATGTTCTACTCTGCAAAGCTGACCACGAACTTCGTTTTAAAGTCTATCGAAAACCCACCAACCAAAACGATCTTCTCCACTTCTACTCTCACCACGACACCAAAACCAAACGTGGTGTAATTATAGGCTTCTTCCTGCGTGCACTCAGAATCTGCAGCAACGAGTTCCTTGAGGAAGAATGCACTATAATTGAACAGGTATTTTCCAAACTCCACTATCCTCGTCACTTCATCAGAGACTGCAGACGGCGAGCACTAAACATCTTCAACACACCCAGAGAAGACACTGCCGAGAAGAGATACATAGTCCTTCCCACCAACTCCATTGCCAAACATGTTTCCAACATCTTTGCCAAAACATCATTCCAAGTATCTACATCCACAACCACGACCATCAAGGACATCACCAGTAGTAGGCAGGACAAGCCTCCATCCTCTGCAGGGGTATACATAATCCCTTGTAATGACTGCAACAAGTTATACGTGGGCGAAACATCAAGGGACCTCCAAACACGTATTTCAGAACACCAATACGCAAGCAGGTCTGACGACACAAGGAATGCCTGTGTACAACACCGTAATTCACACAACCACTTGATAAACTACAGAAACTCAAGACTTATCGCCACAGAAGACAACACTCAATACCGAAGAATCCTGGAATCATCACTTATTTCTATATCCGACAACTTCAACCAGAATAGTGGCTTCTATAACATAGCGGAACCACTTGCCAAGAAACTTCTTCATCGCTATCCCACATAAGAACACTGTAGAAGGTCTGCTCACAAACTTGTCCAGTCTCCTTTCCAAGCTACCCAAGTTTTTAGACTCTACAACCCAACTCGGTACATCATCAGATGCAGCATTCTTCACCTGACCTCAGCCGGACTATAAATACTCGCGTTCCTTCCACCCCAGGTAGTTCTGTTTGTGACTTGAAAAAGCCCACTGTGTGGGCGAAACGTAGTCAATAAAGGATCACATTATACTGCATTTGTGTTTATATTGCCACTACGTTACCACTGTGATACACACTTCAGTACCACTGTGATACACACTACAGTACCATTGTGATACACACTACGGTACCACTGTGATACACACTAAGGTACCACTGTGATACACACTACGGTACCACTGTGATACACACTATGGTACCACTGTGATACACACTACGGTACCACTGTGATACACACTACGGTACCACCGTGTTACACACTACGGTACCACTGTGTTACACACTACGGTACCACTGTGATACTCACTACGGTACAACTGTGATACACACTACGGTACCACTGTGATACACACTAAGGTACCACTGTGATACACACTACGGTACCACTGTGATACACACTACAGTACCACTGTGATACACACTACAGTACCATTGTGATACACACTACGGTACAATTGTGATACACACTACGGTACCACTGTGATATACACTACGGTACCACCGTGTTACACACTACGGTACCACTGTGTTACACACTACGGTACCAATGTGATACACACTACGGTACCACTGTGATACACACTACGGTACCACCGTGTTACACACTACGGTACCACTGTGTTACACACTACGGTACCACTGTGATACACACTACGGTACCACTGTGATACACACTACGTTACAACTGTGATACACACTACGGTACCACTGTGATACACACTAAGGTACCACTGTGATACACACTACGGTAACACTGTGATACACACTACAGTACCACTGTGATACACACTACAGTACCATTGTGATACACACTACGGTACCACTGTGATACACACTACGTTACCACTGTGATACACACTACGGTGCCACCGTGTTACACACTACGGTACCACTGTGTTACACACTACGGTACCATTGTGTTACACACTACGGTACCACTGTGATACACACTACGGTACCACTGTGATACACACTACGTTACCACTGTGATACACACTACGGCACCACTGTGATACACACTAAGGTACCACTGTGATACACACTACGGTACCACTGTGATACACATTACAGTACCACTGTGATACACACTACAGTACCATTGTGATACACACTACGGTACCACTGTGATACACACTACGGTACCACTGTGATACACACTACGGTACCACCGTGTTACACACTACCGTACCACTGTGTTACACACTACGGTAACACTGTGATACACATTACGTTACCACTGTGATACACACTTCAGAACCACTGTGATACACACTACAGTACCATTGTGATACACACTACGGTACGAATGTGATACACACTACGGTACCACTGTGATACACACTACGGTACCACTGTGATACACACTACGGTACCACTGTGATACACACTACGGTACCACCGTGTTACACACTACGGTACCACTGTGTTACACACTACGGTACCACTGTGATACACACTACGGTACCACTGTGATACACACTACGTTACCACTGTCATACACACTACGGTACCACTGTGATACACACTAAGGTACCACTGTGATACACACTACGGTACCACTGTGATACACACTACAGTACCACTGTGATACACACTACAGTACCATTGTGATACACACTATGGTACCACTGTGATACACACTACGGTACCACTGTGATACACACTACGGTACCACCGTGTTACACACTACGGTACCATTGTGTTGCACACTACGGTACCACTGTGATACACACTACGGTACCACTGTGATACACATTACGTTACCACTGTGATACACACTACGGTACCACTGTGATACACACTAAGGTACCACTGTGATACACACTACGTTACCACTGTGATACACACTACGGTACCACTGTGATACACACTACGGTACCACTGTGTTACACACTACGATACCACTGTGATACACACTACGGTACCACTGTGATACACATTACGTTACCACTGTGATACACACTACGGTACCACTGTGATACACACTAAGGTACCACTGTGATACACACTACGGTACCACTGTGATACACACTACGGTACCACTGTGATACACACTACTGTACCATTGTGATACACACCACGGTACCACTGTGATACACACTAAGGTACCACTGTGATACACACTACGGTACCACTGTGATACACACTACGGTACCACTGTGATTCACACTACAGTACCATTGTGATACACACTACGGTACCACTGTGATACACACTAAGGTACCAATGTGATACACACTACGGTACCACTGTGATACACACAACGGTACCACTGTGATACACACTACGGTACCTTTGTGATACTCACTACGGTACCACTGTGATACACACTACGGTACCACTGTGATACACACTACGGAACCACTGGGATACACACTACGGAACCATTGAGATACACACGGTACCACTGTGATACACACTACGGTACCACTGTGATACACACTCCGGTACCACTGTGATACACACTACGGTACCACTGTGATACACACTACGGTACCACTGTGATACACACTACGGTACCACTGTGATACACACTACGGTACCACTGTGATACACACTACGGTACCACTGTGATACACACTACGGTATCACTGTGATACACACTACGGTACCACTGTGATACACACTACGGTATCACTGAGATACACACAACGGTACCACTGTGATAAACACTACGGTACCACTGTGATACACACTACGGTAACACTGTGATACACACTATGGTACCACTGTGATACACACTACGGTATCACTGTGATACACACTACGGTACCACTGTGATACACACTACGGTACCACTGTGATACACACAACGGTACCACTGTGATACACACTACGGCACCACTGTGATACACACTACGGCACCACTGTGATACACACTACGGCACCACTGTGATACTACGGCACCACTGTGATACACACTACTGTACCTCTGTGATACACACTACGGTACCACTGTGATACACACTACGGTACCACTGTGATACACACTACGGTACCACTGTGATACACACTATGGTACCATTGTGATACACACTTTCTTTCCTCTGACAAACTTGTTCTAAAATATTTTTTTATATTTGTAAATGTCATGCTAGGCCTATAGTTCCTCTCTGGGAGTATGGCATGCTAGGCCTATAGTTCCTCTCTGGGAGTATGGCATGCTAGGCCTATAGTTCCTCTCTGGGAGTATGGCATGCTAGGCCTATAGTTCCTCTCTGGGAGTATGGCATGCTAGGCCTATAGTTCCTTTCTGGGAGTATGGCATGCTAGGCCTATAGTTCCTCTCTGGGAGTATGGCATTCTAGGCCTATAGTTCCTCTCTGGGAGTATGGCATTCTAGGCCTATAGTTCCTCTCTCGGAGTATCGCATGCTAGGCCTATAGTTCCTCTCTGGGAGTATGGCATGCTAGGCCTATAGTTCCTCTCTGTGAGTATGGCATGCTATGCCTATAGTTCCTCTCTGGGAGTATGGCATGCTAGACCTATAGTTCCTCCCTGGGAGTATGGCATGCTATGCCTATAGTTCCTCTCTGGGAGTATGGCATGCTAGGCCTATAGTTTCTCTCTGGGAGTATGGCATGCTAGGCCTATAGTTCCTCTCTGGGAGTATGGCATGCTAGGCCTATAGTTCCTCTCTGGGAGAATGGCATGCTAAGCCTATAGTTCCTCTCTGGGAGTATGGCATGCTAGGCCTATAGTTCCTTTCTGGGAGTATGGCATGCTAGGCCTTCCTCTCTGGGAGTATGGCATGCTAGGCCTATAGTTCCTCTCTGGGAGTATGGCATTCTAGGCCTATAGTTTCTCTCTCGGAGTATGGCATGCTAGGCCTATAGTTCCTCTCTGGGAGTATGGCATGCTAGGCCTATAGTACCTCTCTGGGAGTATGGCATGCTAGGCCTATAGTTCCTCTCTGGGAGTATGGCATGCTAGGCCTATAGTTCCTCTCTGGGAGTATGGCATGCTAGGCCTATAGTTCCTCTCTGGGAGTATGGCATGCTAGGCCTATAGTTCCTTTCTGGGAGTATGGCATGCTAGGCCTATAGTTCCTCTCTGGGAGTATGGCATTCTAGGCCTATAGTTCCTCTCTGGGAGTATGGCATTCTAGGCCTATAGTTCCTCTCTCGGAGTATCGCATGCTAGGCCTATAGTTCCTCTCTGGGAGTATGGCATGCTAGGCCTATAGTTCCTCTCTGTGAGTATGGCATGCTATGCCTATAGTTCCTCTCTGGGAGTATGGCATGCTAGACCTATAGTTCCTCCCTGGGAGTATGGCATGCTATGCCTATAGTTCCTCTCTGGGAGTATGGCATGCTAGGCCTATAGTTTCTCTCTGGGAGTATGGCATGCTAGGCCTATAGTTCCTCTCTGGGAGTATGGCATGCTAGGCCTATAGTTCCTCTCTGGGAGAATGGCATGCTAAGCCTATAGTTCCTCTCTGGGAGTATGGCATGCTAGGCCTATAGTTCCTTTCTGGGAGTATGGCATGCTAGGCCTTCCTCTCTGGGAGTATGGCATGCTAGGCCTATAGTTCCTCTCTGGGAGTATGGCATTCTAGGCCTATAGTTTCTCTCTCGGAGTATGGCATGCTAGGCCTATAGTTCCTCTCTGGGAGTATGGCATGCTAGGCCTATAGTACCTCTCTGGGAGTATGGCATGCTAGGCCTATAGTACCTCTCTGGGAGTATGGCATGCTATGCCTATAGTTCCTCTCTGGGAGTATGGCATGCTAGGCCTATAGTTCCTTTCTGGGATTATGGCATGCTAGGCCTATAGTTCCTCTCTGGGAGTATGGCATGCTAGGCGTATAGTTCCTCTCTGGGAGTATGGCATTCTAGGCCTATAGTTCCTCTCTCGGAGTATGGCATGCTAGGCCTATAGTTCCTCTCTGGGAGTATGGCATGCTAGGCCTATAGTTCCTCTCTGGGAGTATGGCATGCTAGGCCTATAGTTCCTGTCTGGGAGTATGGCATGCTAAGCCTATAGTTCCTCTCTGGGAGTATGGCATGCTAGGCCTATAGTTCCTCTCTGGGAGTATGGCACACTTGGCCTATAGTTCCACTCTGAGAGTTTGGCATGCTAGGCCTATAGTTCCTCTCTGGGAGTATGGCATGCTAGGCCTATAGTTGCCCTCTGGGACTATGGCACCCTGGGCCTATAGTTCCCCTCAAGGAGTATGGCATGCTAGGCCTATAGTTATCCTCTGGGAGTATAGCACCCTGGGCCTATAGTTCCCCTCTGGGAGCATGGCATGCTAGGCCTTGTTCCCTACTAGAAGAATCGCACACTAAGCCTATAGTTCCTCTCTGGTACTATGGTACACTAGGCCTATAGTTACTCTCTGGGACTATTGCACACTAGGCCTATAGTCCCTCTCTTGGACTATGGTACACTACGCCCATAGTTCCACCTCAAGGAGTATGGCATGCTAGGCCTATAGTTACCCTCTGGGAGTATGGCACCCTAGGCCTATAGTTCCTATCTGGGAGTATGACATGCTAGGCCTATAGTTCCATCTAGAAGTATAGCACTCTAGGCTTGTAGTTCCCCCTATGGAAGTAAGGCACCCAGGGCCTATAGTTCTCCTTTGAGAGTATGGCACCCTACGCCAATAGTTACAATCTGGGAGAAAGGCACGCTAGGCCTATAGATTCCCTCTAACTGTATGGCATGCTAGGCCTACAGTTCCCCTCTGGGAGTATGGCTCATTAGACCTGTAGTTCCCCTCTGGGAGTAAGGCACCCAAGGCCTACACTTCCCCAATGGGAATATGGCATGCTAGGCCTATAGTTTCCCTCTGGGAGTATAGCTACTAGGCCTACACTTCCCCTCTGGGAATATGGCATGCTAGGCCTATAGTTTCCCTCTAGGAGTATAGCTCCTAGGCCTACTGTTCCCCTCTGGGAATATGGCATGCTAGGCCTATAGTTTCCCTCTGTGAGTATAGCTGCTAGGTGTACAGTTCCCCTCTGGCAGTATTGCATGCTAGGCCTATACTTCCCCTCTGGGAGTATGGCACCCTAGACCTATAGTTCCACACTGGGAGTATGGCATGCTAGGCCTATAGTTTCCCTCTGGGAGCATGGCATGTTAGGCCTATAGTTCCCCTCTGGGAGTACTGCACCCTTAGCCTATAGTTCCCCTCTGGGAGTATGGAATGCTAGGCCTATAGTTCCGCTCTGGGAGTATGGTATGCTAGGCCTATAGTTCCCCTCTGGGAGTATGGCAAGCTAGGCCTATAGTTCCACTCTGGGAGCATGGTATGCTAAGCCTATAGTTCCCCTCTGGGAGTGTGGCATGCTAGACCTATAGTTCCACTCTGTGAGTATGGTATGCTAGGCCTATAGTTACCCTCTGGGAGTAGGGCACCCTAGGCCTATAGTTCAGCTCAGAGATTCTGGCACCCAAGGCCCATAGTTACTCTCTGGGAGTCTGGCATGCTAGGCCTATAGTTCCCCTCCAGAAGTATGGCACACTAGGCCTATAGTTCCCCTCTGGGAATATGGCGTGCTAGGCCAATAGATCTCCTCAAGGAGTATGGCATGCAAGGCCTATAGTTCCTCTCTGGGAGTATGACATGCTAGGCCTACAGTTCCATCTAGGAGAGGAGCACCCTATGCCTATAGTTCCCACTTTGGAAGTAAGGCACCGTGGGCCTATAGTTCCCTTTGAGTAAGTCACGCTAGGCCTATAGTTATACTCTATGGGTATATCATGCTAAGCCTACAGTTTCCCTCTGGGTGTATGGCATGCTAGGCATATAGATCCACTTTGGTATTATGACACTAGACGTTTAGTTCCCCTCTGGGAGTATGGCACCCTAGGCATATAGTTCTCCCTTGGCAATATGGCATGCCTTTAGTTTCCCACTGGGAGTATGGCACACCAGGCCTATACTTCTCCTATGGGAGTATGACACCCAAGGCCTCTAGTTCCCCACTGGGAGTATGGCACCCTAGGCCTACAGTTCCCCTCTGGGAGTATGGCACCCTAGACCTATAGGTCCACACTGGGAGTATGGTATGCTAGGCATAGAGTTCCAATCTGGGAGTATGGCACACTAGGCCTATAGTTCCCCTCTGAGAGTATGGCACACTAGGCCTATAGTTCCCCTCTGGGAGTATGGCACACTAGGCCTATAGTTCCTCTCTGGGAGTATGACACACTAGGCCTATAGTTCCCCTCCGTGAGTATGGCACACTATGCCTATAGTTCCCCTCTGGGTGTATGGCACACTAGGCCTATAGTTCCCAACTGGGAGTATGGGATGCTAGGCCTATAGTTCCCCTCTAGGAGTATGACACCCTTGGAATATAGTTCCCCACTGTAAGCATGGCACTCTGGGACTAAAGGTCCCCTCTGGGAGTATTCCACCCTAGGCCTATAGTTCCATTCTGGGAGTATGACATGCTAGGCCTATCGTTCCCTCTGGGAGTATAGCACCCTAGGCCTGAAATTCCCACTATGGAAGTAAGGCACCTTGGGCCTATAATTCCCCTCCGAGAGTATGGCACCCTAGGCCTATAATTCCCCTTTAGAAGTAGGGTATGCTAGGCCTATAGTTCCCCTCTAGGAGTGTGGCATGCTAGGCCTACAGTTCCCCTCTGGGAGTATGGCCCTAGGCCTAAAGTTTTCCACTGGGATTATGACATGCCAGGCCTATAGTTCCCCTCTGGGATTATGGCTTGCTAGGCCTACATTTCCCCTCTGGGAGTATGGCACCCGAGGCCTATAGTTTCCCACTGGGAATATAGCATGCAAGGCCTATAGTTCCCGTCTGGGAGTATGTCATGCTAGGCCTATAGTTCCCCTCTTGGAGTATCGCCCCCAGGACGTATAGATACTTTCTGGGAGTATGGCATGCTAGGCCTATCGTTCCCCTCTGGGAGTATGGCACTATAGGCCTATAGTTCCCCTCTGGGAGTATGGCATGCTAGGCCTATAGATCCTCTCTGGGAGTATGGCACCCTAGGCCTATAGTTCCCATCTGGGAGTATGGCACCCTAGGCCTATAGTTCCCCTCTGGGAGTATTGTACCCTATTCCTATAGTTCCATACTGGGAGTATTTCACGCTAAGCCTATAGTTTCCCTCTTGGAGAATTGCACACTAGGCCTTTTAATTTGTCTCTGGGAGTATCACACCCTAGGCCTATAGTTTCCAACTGGGATTATGGCATGCTAGTCTTATAGTTCTCTTCTGGGAGTATGGTACTCTAGGTCTATAGTTCCCCAGCTCGAGTATGGCATGATAGGCCTACCGTTCCCCTCTTTAATTATGGCACCCTAGGCCTATATTTCCCCTCAGTTATTATGGCACCAAAGGCCTATATTTTTCTTCTGGGAGTATTGCACGCATGGACTATCTTTCCCATCTGTGAGTATTGTATGCTAGGCCTATAGTTCCAGTCAGGGAGTATGGCACACTAGGCCTTTAATTCCCCTCTGTGAGTATGACATGCTAGGCCTATAGTTTGCCTAAAAGAGTTTGGCACCATGGGCCTATAGTTCCTCTCTGGGAGTATGCCAGGCTAGGCGTATAGTTCCACACTGCGAGTATGGTGTGCTAGGCCTATAGTTCCCCTCTGAGAGTATGGCATGCTAGGCCTATAGGTCCACTTTGGGAGTATGGGATGCTAGGTCTATAGTTCCCCTCAGGGAGAATGGCACACTAGGCCTATAATTTGTCTATTAGAAAATCACACCCTAAGCCTATAGTTCTCTTCTGGGAGTATGGCACCCTAGGCATACAGTTCCATACCTCGGGTATGGTATGCTAGGCCTACAGTTCCCATCTGGAAGTATGGCACCCTAGGCCTATAGTTTCGCTCTGAGAGTATGGTATCATAGGCCCATAGTTTTACACTGGGAGTATGCCAGGCTAGGCCTATAGTTCCTTTCTGGTAGTCTGTCACCCTTGGACTATAGTTCCCCTCTGTGGGTATGGCATGCTAGGCCTATAGTTTGCTTCAGGGAGTTTGGCACCATAGGCCTATAGTTTCCCTCTGGGAGAATGCCATGCTAGGCCTGTAGTTCTCCTCTGGGAGTCTGGCACACTAAAACCATAGTTAACCTGTGGAACTATGGCACCATAGGCCTATAGTTCCCCTATTGGAGTATGGCATGCTTGGCCTATAGTTCCCCTCTGGGAATATGGCACCCTTGGTCTATAGTTTATCTCTGGGTGTATGGCAACATAGACCTATAGTTCCTCACTAGGAGTATGGCACCCTAGGCCTATATTTCGTCTGTGGGAGTATGGCACCCTAGGCCTATAGTTCCTCTGTGGGAGTATGGCACCCTAGGCCTATTGTTCCCCTCGGGGAATATATCAAACTAGGCCTGTAATTCCCCTCTAGGAGTATGGCACCCTAGGCCTATAGTTCCCCTCAGGGAGTATATCACGCTAGGCCTGTAATTCCCCTCTGGGAGTATGGCACCCTAGGCCTATAGTTCCCCTCTGGGAGTATGGCACGCTAGGCCCATAGTTCCCCTCTGGGAGTATGGCACCCTAGGCCTATAGTTCCCCTCTGGGAGTATGGCACCCTAGGCCTATAGCTCCCCTCTGGGAGTATGGCACCATAACCTATAGTTCACCTCTGTGAGTATGGCACCCTAGGCCTATAGTTCCCCTCTGGGAGTATGGCACTCTAGGCCTATAGTTCCCCTCTTGGAGTATGGCACCCTAGGCCTATAGTTCCCCGCTGGGGGTATGGCACCCTACGCTTACAGTTCCCCTCTGGGAGTATGGCACCCTAGGCCTATAGTTCCCCTCTGAGAGTATGGCACCCTAGGCCTATAGTTTCCCGCTGGGGGTATGGCACCCTACGCTTACAGTTCCCCTCTGGGAGTATGGCACGCTAGGCCTTTAGTTCCCCGCTGGGAGTATGTCACACTAGGCCTATAGTTCCACTCTGGGTGCCTGGCACACTAGGCCTATAGTTCCTCGCTGAGAGTCTGGCACCCTAGGCCTATATTCCCCTCTGGTAGTATGGCACCCTAGGCCTACAGTTCCCCTCTGGGAGTATGGCACCCTAGGCATATAGTTCCACTCTGGGAGTATGGCACGCTAGGCCTATAGTTCCTCGCTGGAAGTATGGCACCCTAGGAGTAAAGTTCCCCTCTGGGAGTATTGCACCCTAGGCCTATAGTTCCCCGCTGGGAGTATGGCACCCTAGGCTTATAGTTCTTCTCTGGGAGTATGGCACCCTAGGCCTATAGTTCCCCTCTGGGAGTATGGCACTCTAGGCCTATAGCTCCCCTCTTGGAGTATGGCACCCTAGGTATATAGTTCCCCTCTGGGAGTGTAGCACCCTAGGCCTATAGTTTCCCACTGGGAGTATGGCACCATAATCCTGTAGTTCACCTCTGTGAGTATGGCACCCTAGGCCTATAGTTCCCCTCTGGGAGTATGGCACCCTAGGCCTATAGTTCCCCTCTGGGAGTATGGCACCCTAGCCTCTAGTTACACTCTTTGAGAATGGCACGCTAGGCCTATAGTTCCTCGCTGGAAGCATGACACTCTAGGAGTAAAGTTCCCCTCTGGGAGTATGGCACCCTAGGCCTACAGTTCCCCGCTGGGAGTATGGCAGCCTAGGCTTATAGTTCTTCTCGGAGAGTATGGCACCCTAGGCCTATAGTTCCCCTCTGGGAGTATGGCGCCCTAGGCCTATAGTTCCCCTCTAGGAGTATGGCACCCTAGGTCTATAGTTCCCCTCTCTGAGTATAACACCGTAGGCCCATAGTTTCCCTCTTGGAGTATGGCACCATAGGCCTATAGTTCACCTCTGTGAGCATGGCACCCTTGGCCTATAGTTCCCCTCTGGGAGTATGGCATGCTAGACGTATACTTCCCCGCTGGAAGTATGGCACCCTAGGCCTATAGTTCCTCTTTGGGTGTATGGCACCCTAGGCCCATAGTTCCTTGCTGGGAGTATGGCACCCTAGGCTTATAGTTCTCCTCTGGGAGTATGGCACACTAGGCCTATAGTTCCTCTCTGGGAGTATGGCGCCCTAGGACTATAGTTCCCCTCTGGGAGTATGGCGCCCTAGGACTATAGTTCCCCTCTGGGAGTATAACACCCTAGGCCTATAGTTTCCCTCTGGGAGTATGGCACCATAATCCTGTAGTTCACCTCTGTGAGTATGGCACCCTAGGCCTATAGTTCCCCTCTGGGAGTGTGGCACCCTAGGCCTATAGTTCGCCTCTGGGAGTATGGCACCATAGGCCTATGGTTCACCTCTGTGAGTATGGCACCCTAGGCCTATAGTTCCCCATTGGGAGTATAGCATGCTAGGCCTATAGTTCCCAGCTGGAAGTATGGCACCCTAGGCCTATAGCTCCCCTCTGGGATTATGGCAGACTAGGCCTATAATTCCCCTCAGGGAGTATGGCACCCTAGGCCTATAGTTCACCTCTGGGAGTATGGCGCCCTGGGCCTATAGTTCCCCTCTGGGAGTATGGCATGCTAGGCCTATAGTTCTCCACTGGGAGTATGGCACCCTAGGCCTATAGTTCCACTCTGGGTGTATGGCACCCTAGGATTATAGTTCCCTGCTGGGAGTATGGCTCCCTAGGCCTTTAGTTCCCCTCTGGGAGTATGGCACCCTATGCCTATAGTTCCCCTCTGGGGGTATAGCACCCTAGGCCTATAGTTCCCATCTGGGAATATGGCACCCTAGGCCTATAGTTCCCCTCTGGGAGTATGGTACCCTAGGCCTATAGTTCCCCACCGGGAGTATGGCACCCTAGGCCTATAGTTTACCTCTGTATGGCACCATAGGCCTTTAGTTCCCCTCTTGGAGTATGGCACCCTAGGCCTATAGTTCACCTCTGGGAGTATGGCACCCTAGGCCTATAATTCACCTCTGTGAGTATGGCACCCTAGGCCTATAGTTCACCTCTGGGAGTATGGCACCCTAGGCCTTTAGTTCACCTCTGGGAGTATGGCACCCTAGGCCTATAGTTCTCCTCTGGGAGTATGGCACCCTAGGCCTATAGTTCACTTTTGGGAGTATGGCATACTATACCTATAGTTCACCTCTGGGAGTATGGCATCCTAGGCCTGTAGTTCACCTCTGGGAGTATGGCACCCTAGGCCTATAGTTCACCCCTGGGAGTATGGCATCCTAGGCCTATAGTTCACCTCTGGGAGTATGGCACCCTAGGCCTACAGTTCACCTCTGGGAGTATGGCACCCTAGGCCTATAGTTCACCCCTGGGAGTATGGCATCCTAGGCCTATAGTTCACTTCTGGGAGTATGGCATACTATACCTATAGTTCACCTCTGGGAGTATGGCACCCTAGGCCTATAGTTCACCCCTGGGAGTATGGCATCCTAGGCCTATACTTCACTTCTGGGAGTATGGCATACTATACCTATAGTTCACCTCTGGGAGTATGGCACCCTAGGCCTACAGTTCCCCTCTGGGAGTATGGCATCCTAGGCCTATAGTTCACCTCTTGGAGTATGGCATTCTTGGCTTATAGTTCCCCTCTGGGAGTATGGCACCCTAGGCCTATAGTTCCCCTCTGCTATGTTACTGCTCATTTTTTTATAATTTTTTGGCTCACTGTCTTTTCTTGTTTTCTAGATTAGTTCCTAATGCTGGAGAGATGTAGTTTAAAAGTTCACTGGCGGAGCGCGGTGGAGCGCGGCGGAGTGCGGCGGAGCGTGGCGGAGCGCGGCGGAGTGCGGCGGAGCGCGGCGGAGCGCCGCGGAGCGCGGCGGAGTGCGGCGGAGCGTGGCGGAGCGCGGCGGAGCGCGGTGGAGCGCGGTGGAGCGTGGCGGAGCGCGGCGGAGTGCGGCTGAGCGCGGTGGAGCGCGGCAGAGCACGGCAGTGCACAACTTAGCACAACGAAGCACGGCTGAGCATGATGGAGCACAGTGGAGAACGGCGGAGCACCGCAGAGCGCGGTGGAGCACGACAGAACACCACAGAGCACAGTGGAACACGGGGGAGGACGGAGGAGCACGACAGAGCTCGGGGAAGCACGGCGGAACTACTCTGGATAACACTTTCTTTGTAACTTTTTCAGATAGTTGAGTTCCTTCTTGTTTTAACTTTTAAGGGCTGAAAATTAAGTTATTACAAGAACCCTAATGAAAATAATTCAATAATAGTACATATAAATATATATATATATAAATATATATTTATATATATAAATATATATATATATATATATATATATAAATATATATATATATAAATTTATATATATATACATATATATATATATATGCAAAACAACCACTCTGAAAGAATAAGAAATTCCAAGCGCTTTCGTGACTACTCACATTATCAAGGAACTATGAAAGTAAAGCATCCAAGGAAGCTATATAAGGGGTCTGGCCGGCACCTCACTATCAGATCCCACAACGGTTTAAACACCTGACGCACGCCGACCCAACTTGGATAGGTCCTTGGCACAACTCACCTCACAAACTATTCTACCCAAGAAATAAGAAATTTTAAAGATTATTTGTCCAGTGTATTATTAAATTCTTCCCAAATTCTATTAATTATAAATGGATCTAATTTATATAAACCAAAGGAAATATTCATATTATTGTCAAAACTGCTTTTTATGAAACAAGATTCAATTATATTCCTGTCGACCATGGACTTGCTTGATACTACTTTCTCAACTTTTTGAAAATCAATTGGATGGTTAAAATCTCTTACATGAATAAATAGAGCATTGGAATCTTGTCCAGTTCTAATGCTATATTTATGTTGTTTTAATCTTAGTTCGAGATTTTTACCAGTTTGACCGTAATAAACTTTATCGCAAATTTTACAAGGAATCTTATAGACACATCCATCAGCATTTTGGGGGGAATTCTTTATCAAAAGTTTTTTTACTGTATCAAGATTTTTGAAAACAACTTTAATATTAAAAGTCTTAAGAAGAGAAGGCATATCAACCAAGTTTTCATGGTAAGGGAGAACCAACATATTTTTAGATGAAAGTTCCTGTTGATGATTTATTAAGTTTCTTATCTGAAGAACTCGTTAACTATGATTTACCATTGCCAGTTTCTACTATCATTAAACTTATTAAACTTTGCATTGTTGATGCAAAATTTGTATTTAATGATAAGTTTTACACTCAGAAGTTTGGTATGGCAATGGGAAATCCTCTTTCACCTGTTCTTAGTAACCTATACCTGGAATTTTTTGAAACAAGGTTACTTAACACAATCCTCCCTAATAGAGCTAAATGGTTCAGATATGTTGATGATATTTTGTGTCTTATGCCCAAAAATGTAGATATACACCATTTCGTAGGAAAATTAAATAGCTTAGCCCATTCTATAAACTTTACTGTTGAGTTTGAAGAAAATAACTCATTGCCTTTTCTAGATGTTTTAATTATTAAGGGTAATAATGAATTCAAATTTAAAATTTACAGAAAACCTACAAATAACTGTTCCTATGTCCACTATTATTCCTCGCATCAAGATAGAGTCAAACTGTCTGTTTTCTCATCAATGTTTTTGAGAGCTTTACGAATTTGTAGTCCTGAGTTCATAGATGAGGAAATATCCAAAATTTATGAAATAGGTAATGATTTAAAATACCCAAGAAATGTAATTGATAAATCTTTTAAAGTTGCTAGAAATACTTTTTACAATCCAAAAAGGGACAACCAGCCTTATTCATCTAAAAATATGTTGGTTCTCCCTTACCATGAAAACTTGGTTGATATGCCTTCTCTTCTTAAGACTTTTAATATTAAAGTTGTATTCAAAAATCTTGATACAGTAAAAAAACTTTTGATAAAGAATTCCCCCCAAAATGCTGATGGATGTGTCTATAAGATTCCTTGTAAAATTTGCGATAAAGTTTATTACGGTCAAACTGGTAAAAATCTCGAACTAAGATTAAAACAACATAAATATAGCATTAGAACTGGACAAGATTCCAATGCTCTATTTATTCATGTAAGAGATTTTAACCATCCAATTGATTTTCAAAAAGTTGAGAAAGTAGTATCAAGCAAGTCCATGGTCGACAGGAATATAATTGAATCTTGTTTCATAAAAAGCAGTTTTGACAATAATATGAATATTTCCTTTGGTTTATATAAATTAGATCCATTTATAATTAATAGAATTTGGGAAGAATTTAATAATACACTGGACAAATAATCTTTAAAATTTCTTATTTCTTGGGTAGAATAGTTTGTGAGGTGAGTTGTGCCAAGGACCTATCCAAGTTGGGTCGGCGCGCGTCAGGTGTTTAAACCGTTGTGGGATCTGATAGTGAGGTGCCGGCCAGACCCCTTATATAGCTTCCTTGGATGCTTTACTTTCATAGTTCCTTGATAATGTGAGTAGTCACGAAAGCGCTTGGAATTTCTTATTCTTTCAGAGTGGTTGTTTTGCATATTCTGAAATCACCTGTTTACTGTGATCTTATTGCATATATATAAATATATATATATATATATATATATATATATATATATATATATATATATATATATATATATATATATATATATATATATATATATATATATATATATCATAAACAGTAGTAAATGTACATTAAAATGGTATGAAATACCGACAGATTGTTAAGTAAGACACATATGCAACTGTTAGGTATCTTTATTTCGAAACGTTTTTAATGTTCATTCTGTCAGACACTGCAACACAAGGGTATCTTGGTACAGACCACTTCGACAACCTCTACTAGTGAGAACGGCTGGGTTTGAGAGGGACGTGCCCTCCCAAATCAACCTACGTCTCACCTCCTGGCACTATATAAAGGCCCCATTCTGTCACTTCAACTTCATATTGTTTCAGACAACGCAACAATGCTCTTCTCCAGAATGAGGGACTGACCACCTCAAAACTTTAAGGGTGATGGACTGATTACATCGTCTTCAAGTATCTTCTGCTTCTATCAACCTTTCCGTACTCGACTGAAGAAGCCTACTGTGTAGGCGAAACGTTTCGAAATAAAGATACCTAACTGTTGCATATGTGTCTTACTTAACAAACAGTAGTAAATGTATAGATTACCCTGGAAGGTACACATATACTACTATTTATGATAATTTATGTAGTTGTATTAATGTGTACCTGAATGAACTTGTGACTAAAGTTCTCGCTTCACACATAGAGTGTCCAGGTTCGATTCCCAGCAAGGGGTGGAAACATTGGACGTGTTTCTTTACACCGGTTATCCATCAGTAAAATGTGTACCTGGGTGTTAGTGGACTGGTGCGGGTTGCATCCTGGGAAAAACTGATCTAATATGTGGAAAATAATTTCCCAAAATTATGTTGTGTAAATAAACCTGATTAATACTTTACTATTGCTCTAAAGTGTATTTTAAAGAGGTGAACCAAGAGGGAAGCTCTGCGCCTGTGCTGACAAGCAGGGGAGAGACGCCAGTGTTTTTTAATGTGATACAAGCACGTTAGTGTAATGTGCATAATTTTTGTCGCTTAAAACCTCTCAAATAGGAGCCGAAATTGTTGGAATTGCAGTCCTGCATAATGTTAGAAATCAGGCGGCTGGACAGGTCTCCGAAATTAGATGGAAACATGATATTACCCCAGCTAAGTTGCCTAATTTGTGTTAGAATTCTGGCCAGTAATTTCACAAATTTGGGAAAGGGGGTTGGTAATATACACAGTAATCTCCAGACAAATGGGCGAGTCTTACGATTATAAATTCTCCTTCTGTTACATAAATGTGTATATGTATTCATTTATTAATTTTAATATATAGTCCACATACATAATGTTTAATGTTTACCATAATTCCTGGTAATGTATATTTCATTTGAAATTAATATAGGTCAAGAGTGACTTGTGGAGAGATAGATTATGGTAGGTATCGAAGGGGGACATTTTCTGCGACCTAGGTGTCCTAAAATCCATACTTGTCTATGTAACTTTGATAAAAAAATAATTATCTTTGTTACCATTTAGTGGTATGTATCTTATGAGTTACATCCAGGTAAATTAATTTTCCACAAATAGTTGCCTGTTGGTCCTTGATCGAACTGGATGTAATTAGTGAAGTCATTAATTAGTGAATTAATTACTTAATAATTATATACGAAATAACAAAAGGAGGTGGATGTTAGGTCCACAAATTTACTTAATGTGTAGTAGATTATAATTATTACAATACTAAATTTGCTAAGCCAAAGCCTGGCTAGCATTTATATTAGTGTGTATAATATTAATTTTGCTAAGCCAAATTCAGGCAAAGATTTATATTAGTGTATTTATATAATATTAATTTTGCTAAGCCAAGTCTGGCAAAAATTTATTTTAGTGTATTTGTATTACATTAATTTTGCTAAACCAAGTCTGTCAAGGATAAGCCAAGTCTGTCAAGGATAAGCCAAGTCTGGCAAGGATAAGCCAAGTCTGGCTAAGGTTTATATTAATGAGTATTTAAAATTTGTATTATAATTTCCTTACATGTGTAATTGCTAAGCTCAGGTGTAGCTAGGATTCATATTAATGCATTTAAAATTTATATTATAATTTCCTTACATATGTAATTGCTAAGCTCAGGTGTAGCTAACATTATATCAATGTATATTTAAAGTTTATATTATAATTTCCTTACATGTAATTGCTAAGCTCAAGTAGCTAGGATTTATTCAAGGTAAGTTGTAATATTTACCTTTATGAAGTGCATAATTAAGTACATAATCAGTGTTATTAATTAAGTTGAATTTAACAATGCATCATGGGTGAAAAATTAGAAAATTAATGTAGATGGGAAACATATGGAATTTAGAGCAAAAAATCATCATTGCAAGCTAGAAAGAGTCATGTAACCAAGGCATTCAATAGATGTTTGGAATTAATGAATCAAGAAACTGTGAATACTGATGATTTAAAATTGTATTTAGATGCTTTAGGAAATAGATATGATTCATGCAAGTTATATTATAACAAATATGAAGGAGATTTGTTAGTAAACTGTGTAGATGAGACAGAAATAAATCTTATGATTAATCAGTATTATTAATTAGAAGAAAAGATTCTTTCTTGTAAAAGTCAGGCCTTCAATAAATTAAAAGGTGCAAACCAGGCAGTTAATCAATCTATTCCAACAAATAATATGTCTTTGCCAAAACTCCCAGAATTATGTTTACCTGTATTTAATCCTGGAGAAAATTGGGAGGAGTTTTGGTATATTTTTAAAGCAGCTGTGCGTGACAGGAGTGACCTAGCCTGTGTAACTAAATTATTTTACCTCAAAGGACAGATAAGAGGAGATGCTCACATACTGATACAAGCCTTTCCCAATGTAAATGATTCTTACAAAGAAGCAGTTGACTTGTTGAAGGTCACTTATGGTAATATAGAACAAAGTAGGTTGGATCTAGTGAATATCACTGTTAATTTAAAATCTCCAGATCACACTTACAAAGGTTTACAGCAGTTTAGAGTTAAACTGGAGAGCACTCTCAAAACTTTAAGTAATAAATATAATCTGAAGGAATCAGACTGGTTATTGAGTGCCATGGTACAGAATAAATTAAACTGTAAAACACTTGATTGGATCTCGAATAAATAACATAAGGGTTATTTTGGTCTGGAGGAAATAAGACTAGGTCTACAAGAATTAATTGTTCAGTTGCAGACCAGCCAACCAACTCACTTTAAAGATGCAACACATAATAACTCTGAGGTATCTGTCAAGTTTCACAAAGGGAAAAATTATCCCAATGTTAATAATCAAAATTCATTTCCTAAAAAGAGTTACATAGGTGCATATCAAGTAGCAGGAATCAGAAATAATGATTCTCCACAAGGTAAGAAGAATAAGTACCCTCCTAAGAGTAGCCCAGTTAATAAGAAACCAGTCAAAAAAAGGAGAGATTGTCTCTTCTGTAAGGGTACTCATTTTTCTAAGAATTGCAATGCATACAATTCATGGAATGATAAGGTTGAAAGATTGGAGGAACTTGACAGATGTATCAGGTGTCTAGGTAATCACAATGTAAAGGATTGGCATGCCAAACTAAACAACTGTTATAAATGTCACAAAGGAAGACACCATATAGTCATGTGTAAGGGTCTATATGATAATGTTGATAATAATGATAATGTTGACAATCCAGACACAACAGTGGCTAATGTAAAAATTGCTGCTAATGTTAATAATGATGGTTTTGCTGAAGTAACCTTACCTGTGTTACAGGTAAAAATTGATGATAAAAGGCATAAATCAAAAAATTTAACTGCATTATTAGACCAAGGATCCCAACGTACTTTCATTAAACGTAAATGTCTTAATGGGATGAAAGTACAAATGGGCGATCCTACAACTCTAAAATTATCTGGTTTTCTCTCAGATAAAAGAGCTCGATTGTATGACACTGTTTATGTAACTGTTAGGTTGGGCAATGAGAAAAAACGTGTTAATGCAGTAATTGTAGATAGACTTCCAGAGAAAATATCTACAGTAGGGCTTAGTAAAGCTACAGAAAGACTCTCACATAATGTAAATTTAGCGCCATCAGGTGTAAGTGATGATTCTGTAGGCCCAATAAATATTTTGATGGGCAGTGACTATTATGCCTCCTTTGTAAAGGGTATGGTAAAGAAATGTGGTGTCACCCTTTTAAAGACTGCAGGAGGCCATGTAATGTATGGTAGGATTCCTCGTAATAATAATTCATGACTAGAGGAAACTATAAATACCATAACTGTGTGTCTTACTCATGAAGTTGTACCCCAGTATAACTCTTCCATAGAGGATGGTGTTGAGCCAGTGCAAAAATTGTGGGAATTAGACAGCATTGGAATAAATGTAAATGAAGAAAGTCCAGATGATTCTATTACTCAGGAACAATACCTGAGAGATGTAAAATTTGAATCTGGACAATACTGGGTACGACTTCCGTGGAGACTGAACCATCCAGAATTGCCCACTAATTACAGAATTGCATATGGACAATTAAAGGCTCAGCTCTGCGATCTGAGTAAGACACCAGAATTGTTGACTGCCTATAATGATATAATTACTGAACAATTAATTAATAAATTTATAGAAGAGGTACCTCCTGAGCAAGTCAAAATTTATGGTCACTATTTGCCACATCACGGAGTGAAGAAGGATTCTAAGACCACTCCTCATAGGATTGTGTTTAATTGTAGTGCCAGGAGTAACAAAAATGTACCTAGTTTGAATGACTGTTTGATGACAGGCCCGTCGTTGACGGAAAAATTAGAAGATATCTTATTAAATTTCAGGGTGAAGAATTATGCCTTTACAGCTGACATAAGTAAAGCTTTCCTAAGAGTGGGTTTACAAGAGGCTGACCGGGATTGTACCTGCTTCTTATGGCCTGAGAATCCTAGTGACCCACTTAGCCCTCTGAAAACCTTTCACTTTAGGAGCGTATTATTTGGTGCTACATCCAGTCCATTCCTACTAAATAGACGATAAATGCACAACTTAAACGTATGGGAAGTCCATTGAGTAAAGTAATGAGCAAACAATTTTATGTGGACAATTTCCTGGGTGTGACGTCAACTGAAGAGGAACTGTTAATGACTTATGGAGAGGCTAATGAAATAATGCAAAGTGCAAATATGCCTCTGAGGGAATGGAATAGTAATTCGTCCAAATTAAAGTACAAAATAAGTAAAGATTACCCTGGAGATGAAGTGCCAAAATGTAGTAATGTATTGGGATTAACTTGGGATACTGAGAGAGATTTGTTAATGTTAAAACCTAATAATTACAGTATACTCAATAAATTAACTAAGAGAGTTTTGCTTGCTGAAGTTTCCAAATGTTTTGATCCACTAGGTTTAGTGTCACCCCTTACTATAAGAGGGAAATTATTAATGCAAGATGCACGAAAACTTAAATGTGCTTGGGATGAAAATCTACCTGAGGAATTCATTAACAGGTGGGATGAATTAATTGGTGATTATGAAAAATTCCAATGTTGGAGTTCCCACGCCAGGTGGCCAATCCAAATGGGAAAAATGTACTCCACATTTTTTGTGATGCTTCATAATTGGCGTATTTAGCAGTTGCATACCTTCAATGTAATAGTGTTATTTCTCTTGTTATGTCTAAGGCTGAAGTGTCTCCAATTAAATCACACACCTTACCTCAGTTGGAGTTAACAGCCATTTATGTAGGGGTCAAATTATCTAATTATATAAGAAATAAGTTGCAGGAGATAAATATTAGCGACACTGTAATTTGATCTGATAATGAGGTATCCTTACAATGGATTCGTAATGGAAACAGTAAAATTGTGTACGTACAAAACAGAGTCGCTGAAATTAATCAGATGCAAGAGAAGTATAATAGTTTGGGTCAGCATATGTTAACATTTAATCATATACCTGGTGAGGAGAATCCAGCTGATTTCTTGTCTCGAGGTTTACCTTATGCTAAATTTGTAAATGCTGTATCATGGTTTAAAGGACCGAGCTGGTTGGTAAATAAAGCTAATTGGCTTGTGTAAAAGGCATATATGTCTTCTGTTGAAATTACTGTGACCACCGCTCCGATAGTTTGTCCTTCCTTAGCCATTGATGTAAATAGGTATTCTGCTTTGCCCAAACTAAACAATGTAACTAAGTTGGTGTTTAAAGTTCTAAACAAGATGAATATCTCACATAAGTTTTCACATCCTCTTGAATATTGGATAAAGAGGGTACAGGAAGAAATCTATGGAAATGAGATTAAATTGATGATGGAAAGAAAAATTGTGAAAGGTTCCATAATAGAGAAATTAGGGCTGTATTTAGAGAACAATATAATTAGGTTCATAGGTAGGTTACAAAATGCTGAATTGGGTGATTATGCTCAACACCCTATCTTACTGCCCAAAACTCATCATCTAACAAATTTAATTGTTTTAAATGCCCATAAAAATGTAATGCATGGTGGGGTACAAGATACCTTAAATTGTATTAGGGAACTTTCTGGATTCCACAAGGACGGCAAAGTGTAAAAAGGGTGATTAAATCTTGTGTAATATGTCGCCGTGTGGATGCCAGATCCTATATGTACCCAGGTCCTCCACCATTGCCAAAGGAGCGTGTATAATTAGTGAAACCATTTGATGTAACAGGTGATGACTATAGTGGTCCAATTATTTTAACAGGTACTTCAGATGGTGTTCCACTGAAAGTGTATGTATGCTTGTTCACTTGTACTGCTACTAGGGCAGTTCATTTAGAAGTGGCTCAGGACTTGTCTGCAGAACAGTTTATACAGCTGTTTCGAAAATTTGCAGCTAGGAGATCCTCTCCAAGATTGATGATTTCGGATAATGCCACAAATTTTGTAGCAGGTGCTCAACACTTTAGAATTAAATAATAGTAACGATGTTCAATCTCTGTTAACCCAACGAGGGTGTACCTGGAAATTTATTACTCCTAGAGCCCCTTGGCAGGGGGCGGCTGTATGAAAGACTGATAGGCACAGTGAAGAGGTGTCTCCGCAAAGTACTACACTGGAAGAGAATTAATTTGGAAGAATTCCGTGCAGTGTTAGTGGAGGCAAAAAATCGGATAAATAATCGGCCTCTCTCGTACATGAGTGATACACGTGATGCAGATGTATTAACACCTTCTCACCTAATATGTGGAAGGAAATTGGAAGCTGCCCCTGTCTATAGAGATAATCCTGAAGAAAGTGATGATTACAATGATACGGCAGTGTTGTGTGATAAATTTAAAATGTTAAATAAAGTAATTGATCATTGGTCTAATGTGTGACATAAGGAATATCTTCTTACACTACGTGAACACTTCTATGGTGCGACAGAGGCAGTAAATCGACAGAACATTCAACCAGGTGACAATGTGTTAATTGATACTGAACAGCATCGAACATTGTGGCCTCTGGGAAAAGTATTGACATTGTACCCAGATACACAAGGTGTTGTCCAGAATGTCAAAGTGTTGTGTTGTGTCCAGGAAAGTTTACGCACAATCAATAAATTGATTTCCTTGGAATTAAATGGTATTCAATCAAATGTAAATGAAAATCTAAGGGAAAGTGACACGAGTGATATTGAAGGTAATGCTGACCAAGTGATGCAGGAAGATGAAATTGTAGTAAGACCTACTAGGAGAACAGCCACTCAAGCCAGAACTGGCTGGAATTGTCTCCTAAAGGAAGGAGTAATTTGAGTCATTTAGTAACGACCTCCGCCCAGCCGCAGTGTGGAAAATAATTTCCCAAAATTATGTTGTATAAATAAACCTGATTAATACTTTACTATTGCTCTAAAGTGTATTTTAAAGAGGTGAACCAAGAGGGAAGCTCTGCGCCTGTGCTGACAAGCAGGGGAGAGATGCCAGTGTTTTTGAATGTGATACAAGCATGTTAGTGTAATGTGCATAACTTTCATTGCTCTAAGGGTTACATTGGGCTTAAAACCTCTCAAATATGAACCAAAATTGTTGGAATTGCAGTCCTGCATAATGTTAGAAATCAGGCGACTGGACAGGACTCCGAAATTAGATGGAAGCAGGATATTACCCCAGCTAAGTTGTCTAATTTGTGTTAGAATTCTGGCCAGTAATTTCTTCATAAATTTGAGAAAGGAGGTTGGTAATATACACAGTAATCTCCAGACAAATGGGCGAGTCTTACGATTATAAATTCTCCTTCTGTTACATAAATGTGTATATGTAGTCATTTATTAATTTTAATATACAGTCCACATATATAGATTAATGTTTACCATAATTCCTGGTAATGTATACTCTTTCATTTGAAATTAATATAGGTCAAGAGTGACTTGTGGAGAGATAGATTATGGTAGGTATCGATTACAGGAACAAAATGCTCAATCTACTTAATGACCCAGATACCTACAAACCTCTCACAACTAACCAAGTGGACAACCTTACTAAAACTTTTCTTCAAAGGACTCGCCGCATTCTGAGGAGCTCAGAACAAGGGAAGAAACTTCTGCACACCATGCCCAGCAACCCCAGACCTGCCAGAATGTACGGCCTGCCAAAGACTCACAAGCCTGGTATCCCACTGAGGCCCATATCCTCGGGAATAGGCAGTGCTCCCCATAAGCTCTCAGGAATTCTCGCCAAACACCTCTCGAAACTCTTGGGCACTATCAGTCCAGCACATCTCAAACACTCAGGTGATCTTCTCAATCGCATTCGCAACATCAACATCAGGAACAAGAAACTTTCCAGCCTTGACGTGACTTCCCTATTCACTAAAGTACCTACCAAACAAGCCATCGATCTCTTGCGCAAGAAAATTGACGATTCACTTGATCTTCCCATTCCAGCCAGCGACTTCATCGACCTGGTTGAACTATGTGTTGGCTTTACGTGTTTCTCTTTTGAAAATCACCTCTTTCAGCAGACTTTTGGACTACCCATGGGTTCGCCACTCAGTGCAGTCCTAGCGAACCTATACATGGAACATCTAGAAGCCGAACGTTTCTCCACCATTATTCCTTCGTCTGTCACCTGGCTCCGTTATGTTGACGACATTCTCCTCATAACTCCTAAACGCTTCAACGTTCAAGCTCTCCAAGACAAGCTCAACCAGGTCGAGCCTTCAATCCAGTTCACACTTGAAGAAGAGGTCGACAACACTCTTCCTTTCCTTGATGTTCTACTCTGCAAAGCTGACCACGAACTTCGTTTTAAAGTCTATCGAAAACCCACCAACCAAAACGATCTTCTCCACTTCTACTCTCACCACGACACCAAAACCAAACGTGGTGTAATTATAGGCTTCTTCCTGCGTGCACTCAGAATCTGCAGCAACGAGTTCCTTGAGGAAGAATGCACTATAATTGAACAGGTATTTTCCAAACTCCACTATCCTCGTCACTTCATCAGAGACTGCAGACGGCGAGCACTAAACATCTTCAACACACCCAGAGAAGACACTGCCGAGAAGAGATACATAGTCCTTCCCACCAACTCCATTGCCAAACATGTTTCCAACATCTTTGCCAAAACATCATTCCAAGTATCTACCTCCACAACCACGACCATCAAGGACATCACCAGTAGTAGGCAGGACAAGCCTCCATCCTCTGCAGGGGTATACATAATCCCTTGTAATGACTGCAACAAGTTATACGTGGGCGAAACATCAAGGGACCTCCAAACACGTATTTCAGAACACCAACACGCAAGCAGGTCTGACGACACAAGGAATGCATGCGTACAACACCGTAATTCACACAACCACTTGATAAACTACAGAAACTCAAGACTTATCGCCACAGAAGACAACACCCAATACCGAAGAATCCTGGAATCATCACTTATTTCTATATCCGACAACTTCAACCAGAATAGTGGCTTCTATAACATAGCTGAACCACTTGCCAAGAAACTTCTTCATCGCTATCCCACATAAGAACACTGTAGAAGGTCTGCTCACAAACTTGTCCAGTCTCCTTTCCAAGCTACCCAAGTTTTTAGACTCTACAACCCAACTCGGTACATCATCAGATGCAGCATTCTTCACCTGACCTCAGCCGGACTATAAATACTCGCTTTCCTTCCACCCCAGGTAGTTCTGTTTGTGACTTGAAAAAGCCCACTGTGTGGGCGAAACGTAGTCAATAAAGGATCACATTATACTGCATTTGTGTTTATATTGCCATTGTGTCGGTATTTTATACCATTTATTTCCATCGAAGGGAGACATTTTTTTGCGACCTAGGTGTCCTAAAATTCCTAAAATTCTCTTTGTTACCATTTACTGATATTATCTTATGAGTTACATCCAGGTAAATTTAATTTTCCACACTATATAACAGTATATCATTGATGTCAGCTATGGTCTGTATACCTTGTACATGTATTGGTAGTAAATAAAGATATTATTGTTATTATTATTATTATTATTATTATCATTATTATTATAAGTATTATTAAAAGTTGAACATCTGGTCTCTGGCCCTCGTACCTAGCAGAGTTTACCATTATCACTCCTCATTTTCTCTTTCACCTTTCAAGGGTAAACTGTGCTAAGTTAAAAGATATGAAACTAAGTAAAATAACATATGATTGTTTTTTTTTTTTTTTTTTTTTTTTTTTTTTTTTTTTTTTTTTTTTTTTTTTTTTTTTTTTAGGATTTTAGCCCTGGGAATGTTATCCGTCCAGGATAACCCAATAAAGTTACTGTTTCATCGAGGCCTCTCTGTCTTATTTTCGTTGTGGTTCTTTATTATGTCCCCGAAGATGCCACCCACACCAGTCAACTAACACCCAGGTACCTGCTTACTGCTAAGTGTAAGAAAACATGCGCAGCGGTTCCGGAGATTGAACCACGGACAGTCAGTGTGAGGCAAATGCGCTACCAAACGAGCCACGGTATACTCACTGTATCCTAGGGATCGTCAGGTGATCAAACTCCCTTAAGAATATCTGGAAATTCTTGTGAGGTTACTAACGTTTAGGATATGTAAATAATAATAATAATAATAATAATATCTGTATTTACTACAAGTACATGTACAAGGTATACAGTCCTAGTTGACATCAATGACATACTACTATATATAACGCCCCTTGTTATTACCTGGAGTTTACCTGGAGAGAGTTCCGTGGGTCAACGCCCCCGCGGCCCGGTCTGTGACCAGGCCTCCTGGTGGATCAGAGCCTGATCAACCAGGCTGTTACTGCTTTCTGCACGCAATCCAACGTACGAGCCACAGCCCGGCTGTTCAGGTACCGACTTTAGGTGCTTGTCCAGTGCCAGCTTGAAGACTGCCAGGGGTCTATTGGTAATCCCCCTTATGTATGCTGGGAGGCAGTTGAACAGTCTCGGGCCCCTGACACTTATTGTATGGTCTCTTAACGTGCTAGTGACACCCCTGCATCGTCTGCCGAGTCTTTTGCTTTCGTTGTTAGTGATTTTCGTTTGCAAGTTCCTTACTAGTCCCTCTAGGATTTTCCAGGTGTACATAATCACGTATCTCTCCCGCCTGCGTTCCAGGGAGTACAGGTTCAGGAACTTCAAGCGTTCCCAGTAATTGAGGTGTTTTATCTCCGTTATGCGCGCCGTGAAAGTTCTCTGTACATTTTCTAGGTCAGCAATTTCACCTGCCTTGAAAGGTGCTGTTAGTGTGCAGCAATATTCCAGCCTAGATAGAACAAGCGACCTGAAGAGTGTCATCTTGGGATTTGTTGAGAAATGGGATTACCAACTAAGATATAATTTATAATTTTTAAATATAGGGAACACTTAGCTGATAAAAGACAGCAAATCGTCTACACAGCCGCCCCTGCAGACGAGGTCTTGAATTGTTGTCATGATCATCTCTCAACGGGCTGAAATGATCATATTATGTAAACAATAAATTACCCCTAGGGGGTGTTATGTCAGCATATTTCATTCACTGATGGCTGACAAAATACCTACTTGTGTGGACTCAAAGGTCTGCATATCACCGGGGTTTATGATAAGTGACTAACTCACGACTTTATACTCAACTGCGCAGTCAACAGTAGTACATCACGAGTTAGAACTCTTACCTGGGTATATGTATCTGACCCGTAATTACGCCCGGATATCCGTTGAGTTGATTGAAGAATAGTGTTCTTTGAAGAATGTCGCACTACACTCTGTTGGATCGCAACACTCGTTGTTACACTGTTCATCAATAATTGTTCACACAATATCACTAAGAAGTTGATCACACTTCTCTGTAAGTGTTTATCGTGTTTTGTGAGACACTTTGTTCACACTAACGCACAGATCAGTGTTGTTTGTTGGTTATCCTGGCGTCAGTGTCACTCTCAGTAGAGTCAAAAGTAATCTGAAGACGCCACAGCACCCCACGCCGTTACTGCCCTCAGCACAAATGAAAAGCTGACATAGTACTTTTGCTTCCTTGCCACTTCCTCCATGAGACAAAGCAGAATGTTTGTTTCTTGCTGTCTTAAGCATAGACAACAATGTCCACTATCTTTACCATGGTAATAAAGTGGGAGCAGGATTTTCCTTAATTGTCCTGCTAATGTAAGAGATGAACTGTCTTTTATTAAGCTACACTTTGCAACACAGGACCGCACGGAGCGTCGAGCTACGTCGCATACTGGTACTGCATCTGGGATCAATTACTCGCTGTAGCAGTAAACAAGATGCTTGCCCCTCAGGGCTGGCCCCTCAGGGCTGAAAGGGGCTGAAGGGGGCCGATACCCCCGTCCTGGAGAAAATTTCTCCACAGGATTGGCATCTCTAGTTTTGAAGGCTCTCATTATCCATCCTGTCATTTTTCTAGCAGATGCGATTGGTACAATGTTAAGGTCCTTGAAGGTGTGATCCTCTGACATGATCTCTCCCAGGTCTTTGACACTGGTTTTTCGCTCTATTTTGTGGAAGGAATTTGTTATGCAGAACATTTCGAGCAAATTGGGTCAGTTTTGTTCCCAGGATGCGACCCACACCAGTCCACTAACATCCAGGTACTTATTTTACCGCTAGGTGAACAGGAACAGCAGATGTCTTAAGGAAACACGCCCTAAGTTTCCACCCATAGCTCGACTGCTAGCTCATGTGTGAGGTAGCAACCGAGCTACGGACTAAACTAAATTTTGGGGAATGGCCTCCCTATTTACCTGGTTTTATAATTACACTGGACTAGTTGATAGTGATCTGATGCATTTTTCGGCTGACTATCATTTGAAACATTATTTTGTATCCTGATTTCTATGAACCATGGGAATTTATCTGACCTGTCCTAGCGGCACCTGACCTGACCTGGTGGTACCTGACCTGACCTGGTGGCATCTGACCTGATCTTGTGGCACCTGACCAGACCTGGTGGCACCTGACCTGACCTGGTAGTACTTGACCTGATCTTGAGGCACCTGACTTGATCTTGTGGCACCTGACCTGGTGGCACCTGACCTGACCTAATGGCACCTGTCCTGACCTGATCTTGTGGTACCTGATCAGACCTGGTGGCACCTGACTTGACTTAGTGGCACCTGTCCTGACCTGGTGCCACCTGTCCTGACCTGGTGGCACCTGTCCTGACCTGGTGGCACCTGTCCTGACCTGGTGGCACCTGACCATACCTGAGTGCTAACTTTCCTGTATAGTGGTCAGTTATTTCTGAACAGAAGTGTAAATTTAAACAGCCATTACAGTGTATATTAATTATAATCAAGGACAAAGAGAGAACGACTGACACAAAGAGAAAAGAAGATAAAGACAAAGATAGAAGCGAACAAATCAAAGAAGACCGTTTATTTATTTATTTATTTATTAATTTGAACATGATACAGAGAAGTACAAAGGAATACAGTTATTACAGTGGAACATACCAAAGCCCCTTGTATGCAGAACATTATGGGCAGCTTAAAATTAACTTAAGATTAGCTAAGCAATGATATACTCAGTGGTAAAAACATTATTGTAAACAGATAACAATTTAGTACAAATGAGTATTACAAAGACAGGCCATATGGTCCTTTACTGTGTTGCTGTGTAATCAGTAGAATGGAGTATTCTGATAGGTAATGAAGTTAAATAGTAACAGAGTTTGATTGGGTCACAGTCCGTTAAAGATGATAAGATTGTGTTCGAATTTTTAGCCTACCGGGATAAACCTAGATAGTCTGTTATCGAGGACTGTCATATTTCCATTGGGGTTCTATAACTTTGTCTCCCAGGATGCGACCCACACAGTCATAAGATGTAAGGAAATACGCCCAGTGTTTCCACGGTCAGGGACTGAACCACGGACGCTAAGTGTGTGAGGCGAAAACATTGCCTACCTGGCCACGGGACATCATCACTAAAAAAACAACAAGAGACATTTAATAAATCTGTCCAACGAAATTAAATAAATATTTGTCTCAGTTCCATCTTCATTCTAATTCTTACATGATCATTAAGTAATATTAAATATAGTAAACAAATCTAACTTCACCTTCATTGAGAACAATAACTGTGTGGAGACTAGATCATAACTAGAGGCAAGGATATAACTCCTAGCATTCTTAATATTGAAGAATCAGCAAATGTACAAGAAGGTGAGAGGAGCCTCGAGGCTGACCCAGCAGACTCAAACAACTTGTCATAACGAGGCTAGAGACAGAACTTCAAACTTGGTTAAGTTTTCATCACTCCTCCATTAGGTTCATATTGTTAGCGTCCAGGAAGACAAGCACAATCCCATAATATAACTTTCTCTGTCGGGAACGACCAAGAGACCCAAGAAATGTTATGTCAGTGTCTCAGACTCATAACTTCCAGCATCAATGTGGCATTCGTGACTGAAAATATAAATTTTTACATAAATAGAGGTACAAAAATCGATGAGTTAAACACAGAATCTGTGTAAGTAGAATTTCTAGAATGACAAGAAAAATTTAAGTTAGGTATAATAAACAGACAGTGTCAGAAGTAGACTTCTTTGGGACGAAATTGCTAAGACTTCCTGACAGGATAACGTAGTAATAGTAGTAGATATTAACTTTTAGTTATAATGACTGGACTTCTATGACTGGTATTCCAGAGTCCTGTGACTTCTGGAAGTAGTTCGGGACTGGTTTTTGAACTAGTTTGTAATAGAACCTACCAGAGGTAATAGTTTGCTCTACCTGGATTAGTTAAATAGGAGAACCATCGTAAATAATCTAGGGATCACCGATGAGCTTGGTGCAAGTGAACACAAATAATCTTTAAGGGCTTGCCTAGTATGAGAGAGTAGGTCTCCAGCAGTGTTCCTCCATTCTTAGTTTGTCATTTAAGTATAACCAAACACTCCCTCACGTCACTCACACTTCTCATAATTACTCTCACAACGCAGTAATTTAACCCTGGTGGCTGCAACAGAAGACACACACAAAATTTCACCAACACTCACGGTAAATCACCCATTGGCACGTAGCCAGACACATGGAGCTCCATTTGTGTGTTGTGAGAGGTCAGTGCCAGGACTTACATGGTCTAGCACGGTTCTAGTGCTATCCTCTAATGATCCTCTGTAATTCTTAACAGTATATCCAAACGTTAATTTACCTTTTATCTCAACGTTAATTTACGGCATATCCTTACGATAATACACGGTATATCCTTACAGTATATTCTAACGTTAATTTTCGGTATTCCCTAACGTTGGTATAAACTTTGGTAATAAATACCGACAGGTTGGTTTAGAAAAACTCGCAAGCAAACACTAGGACATATTTATTAGAAGACGTATCGGTCCTGGAACTTAATCACTTCTAAAATACAGAGGTTGAAAGACATTATATATAGGAGGAGAGTGAGGTGTGAGTGACGCATGATGACCTGAAGAATGCCATGTTGGGATGAGGACGGGTAGACGATGAGATCAAGTGACTCCTGTGTTGCTGGGTAGGTGGTGCTTTGCTTGGTTGAGTATCATTACCTGGAGTATACCTGGAGAGGGTTTCGGTGGTAAATGCCCCCGTGGCCCGGTTTGACACCATGCCTCGTGGTCGATCAGAGTCTGATCAACCAGACTATTACTGCTGGCTGCATATAAACCGACGTACGAACCACAGCCTGACTGATCAGGTACTGACTTAACGTCCAGCACCTTCTTAAAGACAGGCGGGGGGATCTATTGGTAATACCCTTATTTTAAAAATTTTGTAGTTTCCAGTGTTACACTCCATGGTGTCGGTGACGGCGATAAGCGAGGCTTCCAGACATCGTCGGTGTCTATAGTCTTGTTCGATGGGAATGAGTTGTGCCTTATCCCAATTCATCCAGTGTCCAGTGGAGACCTTGTGGAAGACACAGACGTACCTTAAGTCGTCTCTGTTACTAGCATTTCGATGCTCGTTTAGGCGGACCGCATATTTCTTGAGACAGTATCCACAGGGGATGGTGTAGACGCCTGCTGTAGAAGTAAGAGGTGTGGGGCTGCGTTTTGTAGTGAGGTCTTTGATAGATGATGTGTTTATGGTGGAAATGTTGATGTTACCCTTAGCAAGTGCCCGGCAAGTATCTGTGGCAACATCACCACACTGGAGCACTATGAACTGCTTAGAGGACTGTTCCATTGGGGAAGGGAGTTGAGGATAGATTGTACCCTGAGTCTGCAATCCCGAATGGAAAGATGGAAGCTGAAGACGTGTAAAGGCTTGTGTTATGTAAATAAATCTGGCAACCTTCAAAAATTGATCTCTAGAAGTGGAGCACGGGTGGAAAATCTGGCAACCCTCAAAAACTCGATCCGAGGAACGGGGGCGATCCGGGAGTAAGGAGTGAGAGTATGAGGCATAGAAAAAAAGTCAAAAAAAGGGGATGAAGGAGGAGAAGGTCAAAAAGGGAAAGAGGAGTCAAAAAAAAAAATTGGTGGCAGAGCCCACACGCAAAACTTTTGAGGGCAGAGCTCCCCAGTTACAAAAAGGTAGCCACTCTGACTAAAACTACTACTATATACTACTAAAGGAATATATTAAGAGATTCTTCCAAACATTCTAGAATCCTAATATGATGTATGGTATTTTAAGCTGATAAATGAGCTCATTTGACTCTTTTGTTAATTAAAACATTTAGACATAATATTGTTTGATATGCGTATTATTCCCTAGTGGAACATAATCTCTTATGTAACAGGACTTGTTGACCTCCATAAGTTGAAGCTTAGGGCTGGCTAATACATCTCTTATTATTCTGAATCTCACTTTCTGTCAACTCATAGGTCGTGAGGGTGAGTCAGTGGTTGCTAGATGGACTGGTGCCTCTCATTATGTGAGAGAAGCTGGCTGGCTGAACTGGTGCCTCTCATTATGTGAGAGAAGCTGGCTGGCTGGACTGGTGCCTCTCATTATGTGAGAGAAGCTGGCTGGCTGAACTGGTGCCTCTCATTATGTGAGAGAAGCTGGCTGGCTGGACTGGTGCCTCTCATTATGTGAGAGAAGCTGGCTGGCTGGACTGGTGCCTCTCATTATGTGAGAGAAGCTGGCTGGCTGGACTGGTGCCTCTCATTATGTGAGAGAAGCTGGCTGGCTGGACTGGTGCCTCTCATTATGTGAGAGAAGCTGGCTGGCTGGACTGGTGCCTCTCATTATGTGAGAGAAGCTGGCTGGCTGGACTGGTGCCTCTCATTATGTGAGAGAAGCTGGCTGGCTGGACTGGTGCCTCTCATTATGTGAGAGAAGCTAGCTGGCTGGACTGGTGCCTCTCATTATGTGAGAGAAGCTAGCTGGCTGGAGAGATGCCTCTCATTATGTGAGAGAAGCTGGCTGGCTGGACTGGTGCCTCTCATTATGTGAGAGAAGCTGGCTGGCTGGACTGGTGCCTCTCATTATGTGAGAGAAGCTAGCTGGCTGGAGAGATGCCTCTCATTATGTGAGAGAAGCTGGCTGGCTGGACAGATGCCTCTCATTATGTGAGAGAAGCTGGCTGGCTGGACTGGTGCCTCTCATTATGTGAGAGAAGCTGGCTGGCTGGACTGGTGCCTCTCATTATGTGAGAGAAGCTGGCTGGCTGGACTGGTGCCTCTCATTATGTGAGAGAAGCTGGCTTGCTGGTGTCACCACTCCACCTTCTGTTGCTACTGTTGCAACATTGTATAGCTCCTGATGGTGTACAAGGACGTATGAAAGTATTTGAGTTGAAGATTTCAATTTTATTCCCCGTGGCTTGTCTTGCCACGGGGGATGGTAAAACACTGGTCAGTTAGCAAGAACTCATTTAAAATTAAGTCCTTCCTAAAATTTTCTCTTATACGTTTAAAGATATACATTTTCATTTATGTTAATGGATAAATTAATAATATTGTACCAAAAGAACCTTAGAAAACTTACCTAACATTATTAAAAATAATCGCAATTTAATTGAGCCTAATCCAACTAAATATGTTTTAGATAAGTTTACAATTATTTAATAGTAAACAAACACAATGAAATATATTTTTTTCTTTAGGGTCAGAATGATTTTTGCGAAATTATTGCATACACAAATTTTCCCCTACCTTATTCGACAAGAAGAGTGTTGTTATTTAATCCAAAATCGCAAGCTTTATCTACTCGGCCTTTAGCAGTCCGAAACTCAAGGAATACTGAATTTTTCCCTCGAAGATGGACAGTGGTTGCAAGCCTCACTTCCAGTCAGGGTTGGGGGGCTGGGAGTACGCAGATCCTCCCAGATTGCTCTACCAGCTTTCCTATTCTCTTCCATAGCATCAAATGAGTTAATAAAAGAAATTCTTCCGGACAACCTCACTGACTCAGCAGGAATACAGGACCCTAGCTACGCCAGTGACATCACTGAATGGGAGACTCTTGCTGCTCCAGCACCAAAACCTAGTGCAACACTGGCTCACAAACAGTCAGGTTGAGACGGGCCCATTGCTCAAAAAGGTGCTTGCCAACATGCTTAGGGCTGTAACGTCAGACAGGGAGACTGCCCATCTCCAAGCTGTGAGTGCACCTCACTCTGGGGACTGCCTTCAAACAGTACCCATTTCAGCAACGGGAATACGCCTCGATCCTATGATCCTTTGTACTGGAATGGCTCTCCGCCTTGCTGTCACAATTCACACGGAATATACATTTATTTGCGACGATGCACAAGCTGATCAATATGGTCTATATGGTCTTAACTGCTGTGAAACCAAGGGTTGGCACGCAAAACACAATTAAGTCAATGACATCGTAAAGAGAAGCCTTGCTACAGCTGGATGACCAGCAGAGAGAGAGCCCCAATCACTAGCAGCCAACAATACTCACAATAAAGCAAACTACCCTGAAGGGACCACCATCTATCTTTGGAAGAATGACAAACTCTTAGCATGGGACTATACCTGTGTGTCCACACTGGCTGACACCTACATCCATCACAGTGTGGGGCGACAGGGAGGAACAGCTGATCACAGGGGGGAGTACAAGATCGGCAAGTACAGAGACATAAGCCAACAGTATCAGTTTGTCCCAATGGGATCAAACGCCATCCAGAGGGGAAATGCTTGCTACGTACTGGGCTCGAGTCCAGCTTTGGAGGAGATTAAGAAGATTCATAATCTTTGATATATTGTACCATTGTATTCATGTCTGTGTTTTTTGTCAGTGTATTCTGTTTATAAATAAAGTTCACATATAATATAGGGGGTGCTAGGAGAAGAAAATATTCAAACATCTCCTGGGAGAATCTTGAGTTTTCCCTGAGATATATATATATATATATATATATATATATATATATATATATATATATATATATATATATATATATATATATATATATATATATATATATATATATATATATATACACGTCGTGGTTAATAAGCCGAATTATTAGAACCCTCATTAAAACTGGATATTTAGAAAAACTTCTCTTACAGAAAGATAAAGGTTTTTTTCGGTGAAGGTGATATAAAACATCTTTGATGAAGGTGATGTAAAAACATCTTTGATGAAGGTGATGTAAAAACATCTTTGATGAAGGTGATGTAAAAACATCTTAGGTGAAGGTGATATAAAAACATCTTTGGTGAAGGTGATATAAAAAATCTTTGATGAAGGTGATATAAAAACATCTTAGGTGAAGGTGATATAAAAACATCTTTGATGAAGGTGATATAAAAACATCTTTGATGAAGGTGATATAAAAACATCTTTGATGAAGGTGATGTAAAAACATCTTAAGTGAAGGTGATATAAAAACATCTTTGGTGAAGGTGATATAAAAAATCTTTGATGAAGGTGATATAAAAAAATCTTTGATGAAGGTGATATAAAAACATCTTAGGTGAAGGTGATATAATATCGGTGAAGGTGACATAAAACATCTTCGATGAAGGTGATATAAAACATCTTAGGTGAAGGTGATATAAAACATCTTAGGTGAAGGTGATATAATATCGGTGAAGGTGATATAAAACATCTTAGGAAATAGCCACAACTAACAACCCTCATCCAACCCATCACATTTTTTTTAGCCAGAAATACTTAAATATAATTACATATATTTTGCAGCATATACAACTTAGACTTTACTTGACCTTAAAATAATAAAGGTAATTTATTTTTTCCTTAAAATAATAAATTAATTTTATGATAAATTAAAAAGCCTTATGAAGTAGCCTTTATTGAATAATTAAATAATTAATTACCATTTAAAAACATATTCTTAGGTTTAAAGCACTTATCCACTTTGTGTTGCACTTATCCACTTTGTGCTACACTTATCCACTTTGTGTTACACTTATCCACTTTGTGTTGCACTTATCCACTTTGTGCTACACTTATCCACTTTGTGTTGCACTTATCCACTTTGTGCTACACTTATCCACTTTGTGCTACACTTATCCACTTTGTGTTGCACTTATCCACTTTGTGTTGCACTTATCCACTTTGTGTTGCACTTATCCACTTTGTGTTGCACTTATCCATTTTGCGTTACACTTATCCACTTTGTGTTGCACTTATCCACTTTGTGTTGCACTTATCCATTTTGCGTTACACTTATCCACTTTGTGTTGCACTTATCCAATTTGTGTTGCACTTATCCACTTTTTGTTGCACTTATCCACTTTGTGTTGCACTTATCCACTTTGTGTTGCACTTATCCACTTTGTGTTGCACTTATCCACTTTGTGTTGCACTTATCCACTTTGTGTTGCACTTATCCATTTTGCGTTACACTTATCCACTTTGTGCTACACTTATCCACTTTGTGTTACACTTATCCACTTTGTGTTGCACTTATCCACTTTGTGTTACACTTATCCATTTTGTGTTACACTTATCCACTTTGTGTTGCACTTATCCATTTTGTGTTTCACTTATCCACTTTGTGCTACACTTATACACTTTGTGCTACACTTATCCACTTTGTGCTACACATATCCACTTTGTGCTTCACATATCCACTTTGTGCTATTCATATCCGCTTTGTATTACACTTATCCACTTTATGCTACACTTATCCACTTTATGCTACACTGGAGTTCTGGAGTTTATCTGGAGAGAGTTCCGGGGGTCAACGCCCCCGCGGCCCGGTCTGTGACCAGGCCTCCTTAGGTCAGTGTCCCAGGATGCGACCCACACCAGTCGACTAACACCCAGGTACCCATTTTACTGATGGGGAACATAGACAACAGGTGGAAAGAAACACGTCCAATGTTTCTACTCTGGCTGGGAATCGAACCCAGGCCCTCACCGTGTGAAGCCAGAGCATTAACCACCAGGCCACCAGAGCCACCACTTTGTGCTACACTTATCCACTTTGTGCTACACTTATCCACTTTGTGTTACACTTATCCACTTTGTGCTACACATATCCACTTTGTGCTACACATATCCACTTTGTGCTACACATATCCACTTTGTGCTATACATATCCGCTTTGTATTACACTTATCCACTTTATGCTACACTTATCCACTTTATGCTACACTTATCCACTTTGCGTTGCACTTATCCACTTTGTGTTGTTACACTTATCCACTTTGTGTTACACTTATCCACTTTATGCTACACTTATCCACTTTATGCTACACTTATCCACTTTGTGTTGCACTTATCCACTTTGTGTTACACTTATCCACTTTATGCTACACTTATCCACTTTGTGTTGCACTTATCCACTTTATGCTACACTTATCCACTTTATGCTACACTTATCCACTTTGTGCTACACTATCCACTTTATACTACACTTATCCACTTTATGCTACACTTATCCACTTTGTCTTGCACTTATCCACTTTGTGCTACACTTATCCACTTTATACTACACTTATCCACTTTGTGCTACACTTATCCACTTTGTGCTACACATATCCACTTTGTGCTACACATATCCACTTTGTGCTATACATATCCGCTTTGTATTACACTTATCCACTTTATGCTACACTTATCCACTTTATGCTACACTTATCCACTTTGTGCTACACTTATCCACTTTGTGTTACACTTATCCACTTTGCGTTACACTGATCCACTTTATGCTACACTTATCCACTTTATGCTACACTTATCCACTTTATGCTACACTTATCCACTTTGTGTTGCACTTATCCACTTTGTGTTACACTTATCCACTTTGTGTTACACTTATCCACTTTGTACTACACTTATCCACTTTGTGCTACACTTATCCACTTTGTGTTGCACTTATCCACTTTGTGCTACACTTATCCACTTTGTGCTACTCATATCCACTTTGTGCTACACATATCCACTTTGTGCTATACGTATCCGCTTTGTATTACACTTATCCACTTTATGCTACACTTATCCACTTTATGCTACACTTATCCACTTTGTGTTGCACTTATCCACTTTGTGTTACACTTATCCACTTTGTGTTACACTTATCCACTTTATGCTACACTTATCCACTTTATGCTACACTTATCCACTTTGTGTTGCACTTATCCACTTTGTGCTACACTTATCCACTTTGTGCTACACATATCCACTTTGTGCTACACATATCCACTTTGTGCTATACGTATCCGCTTTGTATTACACTTATCCACTTTATGCTACACTTATCCACTTTATGCTACACTTATCCACTTTATGCTAAACTTATCCACTTTGTGTTGCACTTATCCACTTTGTGCTACACTTATCCACTTTATGCTACACTTATCCACTTTGTGTTACACTTATCCACTTTATGCTATACTTATCCACTTTATGCTACACTTATCCACTTTATGCTACACTTATCCACTTTGTGTTGCACTTATCCACTTTGTGCTACACTTATCCACTTTATGCTACACTTATCCACTTTGTGCTACACTTATCCACTTTATGCTACACTTATCCACTTTGTGTTGCACTTATCCACTTTGTGTTACACTTATCCACTTTGTGTTACGCTTATCCACTTTATGTTACACTTATCCACTTTATGCTACACTTATCCACTTTGTGCTACACGTATCCATTTTGTGCTACACTTATCCACTTTATGCTACACTTATCCACTTTGTGTTGCACTTATCCACTTTGTGCTACACTTATCCACTTTATGCTACACTTATCCACTTTGTGCTACACTTATCCACTTTATGCTACACTTATCCACTTTGTGCTCCACTTATCCACTTTATGCTACACTTATCCACTTTATGCTACACTTATCCACTTTATGCTACACTTATCCACTTTATGCTACACTTATCCACTTTGTGCTACACTTATCCACTTTATGCTACACTTATCCACTTTATGCTACACTTATCCACTTTATGCTACACTTATCCACTTTGTGTTACACTTATCCACTTTATGTTACACTTATCCACTTTGTGCTACACATATCCACTTTGTGCTACACATATCCACTTTGTGCTATACATATCCGCTTTGTGTTACTCTTATCCACTTTATGCTACACTTATCCACTTTATGCTACACTTATGCACTTTGTGTTACACTTATCCACTTTGTGTTTCACTTATCCACTTTGTGTTACACTTATCCACTTTGTGCTACACTTATCCACTTTATGCTACACTTATCCACTTTGTGTTACACTTATCCACTTTGTGCTACACATATCCACTTTGTGCTACACATATCCACTTTATGCTACACTTATCCACTTTGTGCTACACTTATCCACTTTATGCTACACTTATCCACTTTATGCTACACTTATCCACTTTGTGTTACACTTATCCACTTTGTGCTACACATATCCACTTTGTGCTACACATATCCACTTTATGCTACACTTATCCACTTTGTGTTACACTTATCCACTTTGTGTTACACTTATCCACTTTGTGTTACACTTATCCACTTTGTGCTACACATATCCACTTTATGCTACACTTATCCACTTTGTCTTGCACTTATCCACTTTGTGCTACACTTATCCACTTTATACTACACTTATCCACTTTGTGCTACACTTATCCACTTTGTGCTACACATATCCACTTTGTGCTACACATATCCACTTTGTGCTATACATATCCGCTTTGTATTACACTTATCCACTTTATGCTACACTTATCCACTTTATGCTACACTTATCCACTTTGTGCTACACTTATCCACTTTGTGTTACACTTATCCACTTTGCGTTACACTGATCCACTTTATGCTACACTTATCCACTTTATGCTACACTTATCCACTTTATGCTACACTTATCCACTTTGTGTTGCACTTATCCACTTTGTGTTACACTTATCCACTTTGTGTTACACTTATCCACTTTGTACTACACTTATCCACTTTGTGCTACACTTATCCACTTTGTGTTGCACTTATCCACTTTGTGCTACACTTATCCACTTTGTGCTACTCATATCCACTTTGTGCTACGCATATCCACTTTGTGCTATACGTATCCGCTTTGTATTACACTTATCCACTTTATGCTACACTTATCCACTTTATGCTACACTTATCCACTTTGTGTTGCACTTATCCACTTTGTGTTACACTTATCCACTTTGTGTTACACTTATCCACTTTATGCTACACTTATCCACTTTATGCTACACTTATCCACTTTGTGTTGCACTTATCCACTTTGTGCTACACTTATCCACTTTGTGCTACACATATCCACTTTGTGCTACACATATCCACTTTGTGCTATACGTATCCGCTTTGTATTACACTTATCCACTTTATGCTACACTTATCCACTTTATGCTACACTTATCCACTTTATGCTAAACTTATCCACTTTGTGTTGCACTTATCCACTTTGTGCTACAGTTATCCACTTTATGCTACACTTATCCACTTTGTGTTACACTTATCCACTTTATGCTATACTTATCCACTTTATGCTACACTTATCCACTTTATGCTACACTTATCCACTTTGTGTTGCACTTATCTACTTTGTGCTACACTTATCCACTTTATGCTACACTTATCCACTTTGTGCTACACTTATCCACTTTATGCTACACTTATCCACTTTGTGTTGCACTTATCCACTTTGTGTTACACTTATCCACTTTGTGTTACGCTTATCCACTTTATGTTACACTTATCCACTTTATGCTACACTTATCCATTTTGTGCTACACTTATCCATTTTGTGCTACACTTATCCACTTTATGCTACACTTATCCACTTTGTGTTGCACTTATCCACTTTGTGCTACACTTATCCACTTTATGCTACACTTATCCACTTTGTGCTACACTGTGCTACATATCCGCTTTGCATTACACTTATCCACTTTATGCTACACTTATCCACTTTATGCTACACTTATCCACTTTGTGCTACACTTATCCATTTTGTGTTGCACTTATCCACTTTGTGTTGCACTTATCCATTTTGTGTTACACTTATCCACTTTGTGTTGCACTTATCCATTTTGTGTTGCACTTATCCACTTTGTGTTGCACTTATCCACTTTGTGCTACACATATCCACTTTGTGCTACACATATCCAGTTTGTGCTACACATCCACTTTGTGCTATACATATCCGCTTTGCATTACGCTTATCCACTTTATGCTACACTTATCCACTTTATGCTACACTTATCCACTTTGTGCTACACTTATCCACTTTGTGTTACACTTATCCTCTTTGTGTTACACTTATCCACTTTATGCTACACTTATCCACTTTATGCTACACTTATCCACTTTGTGTTGCACTTATCCACTTTGTGCTACACTTATCCACTTTGTGCTACACATATCCACTTTGTGCTACACATATCCACTTTGTGCTATACATATCCGCTTTGTATTACACTTATCCACTTTATGCTACACTTATCCACTTTATGCTACACTTATCCACTTTGCGTTGCACTTATCCACTTTGTGTTGTTACACTTATCCGCTTTGTGTTACACTTATCCACTTTATGCTACACTTATCCACTTTATGCTACACTTATCCACTTTGTGTTGCACTTATCCACTTTGTGCTACACTTATCCACTTTATGCTACACTTATCCACTTTGTGTTACACTTATCCACTCTATGCTACACTTATCCACTTTATGCTACACTTATCCACTTTATGCTACACTTATCCACTTTGTGTTGCACTTATCCACTTTGTGCTACACTTATCCACTTTATGCTACACTTATCCACTTTGTGCTACACTTATCCACTTTATGCTACACTTATCCACTTTATGCTACACTTATCCACTTTGTGTTGCACTTATCCACTTTGTGCTACACTTATCCACTTTATGCTACACTTATCCACTTTGTGCTACACTTATCCTATTTGTGCTACACATATCCACTTTGTGCTACACATATCCACTTTGTGCTATACAAATCCGCTTTGTATTACACTTATCCACTTCATGCTACACTTATCCACTTTGTGTTGCACTTATCCACTTTGTGCTACACTTATCCACTTTATGCTACACTTATCCACTTTGTGCTACACTTATCCACTTTGTACTACACATATCCACTTTGTGCTACACATATCCACTTTGTGCTCTACGTATCCGCTTTGTATTACACTTATCCACTTTATGCTACACTTATCCACTTTGTGTTGCGCTTATCCACTTTGTGTTACACTTATCCACTTTGTGTTACACTTATCCATTTTATGCTACACTTATCCACTTTATGCTATACTTATCCACTTTGTGTTGCACTTATCCACTTTGTGCTACACTTATCCACTTTGTGCTACACATATCCACTTTGTGCTACACATATCCACTTTGTGCTATACGTATCCGCTTTGTATTACACTTATCCACTTTATGCTACACTTATCCACTTTATGCTACACTTATCTACTTTGTGTTGCACTTATCCACTTTGTGTTACACTTATCCACTTTGTGTTACACTTATCCACTTTATGCTACACTTATCCACTTTGCGTTGCACTTATCCACTTTGTGTTGTTACACTTATCCACTTTGTGTTACACTTATCCACTTTATGCTACACTTATCCACTTTATGCTACACTTATCCACTTTGTGTTGCACTTATCCACTTTGTGCTACACTTATCCACTTTATGCTACACTTATCCACTTTGTGTTACACTTATCCACTCTATGCTGCACTTATCCACTTTATGCTACACTTATCCACTTTATGCTACACTTATCCACTTTGTGTTGCACTTATCCACTTTGTGCTACACTTATCCACTTTATGCTACACTTATCCACTTTGTGCTACACTTATCCACTTTATGCTACACTTATCCACTTTGTGCTACACATACCCACTTTGTGCTATACAAATCCGCTTTGTATTGCACTTATCCACTTCATGCTACACTTATCCACTTTATGCTACACTTATACACTTTGTGCTACACTTATCCACTTTGTGTTACACTTATCCACTTTGTGCTACACTTATCCACTTTATGCTACACTTATCCACTTTATGTTACACTTATCCACTTTGTGTTGCACTTATCCACTTTGTGCTACACTTATGCACTTTTTGCTACACATATCCACTTTGTGCTACACTTATCCACTTTGTGTTGCGCTTATCCACTTTGTGTTACACTTATCCACTTTGTGTTACACTTATCCATTTTATGCTACACTTATCCACTTTATGCTATACTTATCCAGTTTGTGTTGCACTTATCCACTTTGTGCTACACTTATCCACTTTGTGCTACACATATCCACTTTGTGCTACACATATCCACTTTGTGCTATACGTATCCGCTTTGTATTACACTTATCCACTTTATGCTACACTTATCCACTTTATACTACACTTATCTACTTTGTGTTGCACTTATCCACTTTGTGTTACACTTATCCACTTTGTGTTACACTTATCCACTTTATGCTATACTTATCCACTTTGTGCTACACTTGTCCACTTTGTGTTGCACTTATCCACTTTATGCTACACTTATCCACTTTGTGCTACACATATCCACTTTGTGCTACACATATCCACTTTTTGTTATACGTATCCGCTTTGTATTACACTTATCCACTTTATGCTACACTTATCCACTTTATGCTACACTTATCCACTTTATGCTACACTTATCCACTTTGTGTTGCACTTATCCACTTTGTGCTACACTTATCCACTTTATGCTACACTTATCCACTTTGTGTTACACTTATCCACTTTATGCTACACTTATCCACTTTGTGCTACACATATCCACTTTATGCTACACTTATCCACTTTGTGCTACACATATCCACTTTGTGCTACACATATTCACTTTATGCTACACTTATCCACTTTGTGCTACACATATCCACTTTGTGCTATACTTATCCACTTCAGAATATTAACAGTGTAACATTATTCACCAAGTATTCCCAGTATTTATTCTTCATACAAATAATCTTGAGAGGTTTTTCCTTAACACTGATAATAAGTCATTGTCTAAGATAATAATTATCATGTGTGTTGATAGTGGTGATAACGAAGAGGTCACTTGGCTTCACCCAGGTGATAAGAGGCTGGATCTCATGATAAGAATGACATATAACAAAGTTTTCAGTGTGGAGTGCAGCTGACCTTAAATGTTGATACACATCTGAAGTGTGAACACTTTCCTGACGTGCTGTCACATGTTTATAAGTAAGAATGTGTGAACACTTTCCTGACGTGCTGTCACATGTTTATAAGTAAGAATGTGTGAACACTTTCCTGACGTGCTGTCACATGTTTATAAGTAAGAATGTGTGAACACTTTCCTGACGTGCTGTCACATGTTTATAAGTAAGAATGTGTGAACACTTTCCTGACGTGCTGTCACATGTTTATAAGTAAGAATAAATAATTTATTGTTTTTAACCTTTTAAAGATTATATTTTCATTATTTTGCTAAAGAATTATTCATTATTAAAATATCTGTTGACGGTTTAATATTATTTACCAGAATTTATATATTTTATCAATAAATATAAGTTGAAGGACTCTGATAATTTACTCTGTCATTATAAATATTATTTATATAAACATTTACTGTAAAGAATAAAAGACTGGTTATTTATGTCGTGTACTTCCATATATACGAAAGTAAATATTGTTACAATGAGTCAGGTCATAGAGGAAACGTTTTTAATTAAGTTATAATTCAGAATATTGGATTAATAACTTGTCGTGTATTCATAAGTATTTTATTTTAATTTCCAGTATCTAAATATATCTCTTACTTACAAAATAGAAAAAAGTTTTCAGTAACCATTTTTTTTACTCTTCTGATTAAAAGACGTTTTATTAATAAAAACTTAATTTACATAAAACTTAATTTACAAAAAAAAAAATCAACTTTAACTTTTTCAATTAAGAATAATTTAGTTGTAATGTTTGGGCGATCAAAGTTATTATTGACAACGTTCTCAGATAGACGAATTAAAACCCAACAAGTCCCCAGTAACTGGTGGATTGTTTGCAGTTGTTTTAACTGGTGGATTGTTTGCAGTTGTTTTAAAAGAATATAAGAAAGAAATTAGCAAACCTTTGGTTAGTTTTTTCAACATATCACTACATACTGGCACAGTTTTATTTCAGTCAACCAGTCTGGAGAGGGTTTCGGGGGTCAACGCCCCCGAGGCTGGGTCTGAGACCAAGCCTCGTGGTGGATCAGGGGCTGATCAACCAGGTTTTTTTTTCTTCTGCTGGCTGCACGTAAACCGACACAAACCACAACCCGGACGGTCAGGTACTGATTTAAGTGCCTGTCTAGCCAGGGGACTATTTGTAATCCCCTTTATGTATGCTGGGAGGCAGTTCAACAGTCATGGGCCTCTGACACTTATTGTCTTCTCTCTTAGTGTACTCCTGGTCCCCCCCCCCTTCTTCTCATTGAAGGAATGCTGCATGTCCTGCCGAGTCTTTTGCTTTCATAGGGAGCGATTTTCGTGTACAAATTTGGTACTAATTCCTCTAAGATTTTTCCAAGTGTATATTATCATGTATCTTTCTTTCCTGCATTCCAGGGAATACAAATTAAAGGACTTCAACTATTCCCCAGGTCAGCAATTTCGCCAGCCTTGAATGGGTCAGTTAGTGTACAGCAGTATTCCACCCTAGAGAGAACAAGCGATTTGGAGAATCATCATGGGCTTTACATCCCTAGGTCTGAAGGTTCTGATTACCCATCTTAAAATTTTCTTATGAGATGTGGTAGATACATTGTCTTTGAAGGTGAGATCCTCTGACATTATCACTCCCAGATCTTTCACATTAGTGTTTCGCTATATTGTGTGGTTAGAATTTGTTTTATACTTTAATAAATTTTTATTTTTTTCAAATTTTCCATATCTGAATAGTTGAAATTTCTATTCATTGAACTTCATATTGTTTTCTGCGACCCATATAAAGATTTGGTTGATGTTCACTTGGAGTATTGCAGTGTCTTCGATGGAGGTCACTGTCATGGTAATTCGAGTGTCATCCGCAAAGGAAAACACGGAGCTATAGCTTACATCTGTCTATGTCAGATATGAGGATGAGGAACAGGATGGGAGCGAGTGCTGTGCCTTGTGCAACAGAGCTTTTCACTGTAGCCGCCTCAGATTTTACTCTGTTTACTGTTTCATTTCGTGTTTTATTTGTTAGGAAGTCATAGGTCCATCTACCAACTTTTCCTGTTCTTACTTTGCCACGCATTTTGTGTGCTATTACACCATGGTCACACTTGTCGATGGCTTTCGCAAAGTCTGTGTATACTACTTCAGTATTTTGTTTATCCTCTAAAGCATCCAGGACCTTGTCATAGTGGTCCAGTAGCTGGGACAGACAGAAGCAACCTGCTCTAATCCCATGTTTCCCTGGGTTGTGTAACTGATGGGTATCTAGGTGGTTTGCGATCTTCTTAGAACCCTTCCAAAGATTTTTGTGGTATTGGATGTGGTATTGGTATTGGATGTTAGCTCTATCAGTCTGTAGTTCTATTCAATTGCTTTACTGCCTCCTTTGTGGAGTGGAGCTATGTTTATTGTTTTTAGTGGCTGTGGGATGACTCCTGTGTCCATGCTCCCTCTCCATAGAATGCTGAAGGAAAGTGACAAGGGTTTCATGCAATTCATGATGAACACGGAGTTCCACGAGTCCGGGCCAGGGGCAGAGTGCATGGGCATGTCATTAATTGCTTTTTCAAAGTCTTGCGGAGTTAGGGCAATATCAGAGTTTTGAAGTGATCAAATTTTGAGTTTCAGTCATAAAAAATTATTTAGATTGTCTACCCTGAGTCTCGTTAACAGCTCACTGAGCACCAAGACATGTTGAAACTTGAGTATCTCACTCATATCTTTGCTGTCATCTGTGTAGGTCCCATCTAGTCTAAGCAGGGGTCCTATACTGGATGTTTTTGCCTTAGATTCGGCATAAGAGAAGAAGTATTTTGGGTTTCTTTCAATTTCTTTGATGGCTTTAAGTTCTTCCTGAGATTCTTGTCTCTTGTAAGATTCCTTAAGCTTAAGTTAGATATTTGCTATTTCTCTGATCAATGCCTCCCTTCGTATTTCAGATATACCAATCCCTCTCAGCAGCTTTGTGATTTTTCACCTTCTCCTGTACTGGGAGTGTCTCTCTATTTCTAGTTTACATCTTCTCTTTCTTTTTCTTAATGGAATGTGCCTTGTGCAGACCTCAAGTGCCACAGAGTTCATTTTTTCTAGGCATCATATCCGTGTTGATTAGGATATCTTCCCAGCTTGTTTCATTTAGCACATGGTTGACTTGTTCCCAGTGTATGTTTTTGTTTCTGAAGTTCAGTTTTGTGAAGACACTCTCTTAACTGATCACATTTCTCTTGTCAGGAGCATTGTGCATACATGTCTGTGCCTCTATTATGTTGTGATCTGAATGTATTGTCTTTGATACGGTTATATTACGTATCAGATCGTCTATGTTGGTGAAGATGAAGTCCTGCGTATTAACTAGTCTTGTAGGCTCTAATATTTGCTGGTTTAAGGTGAATTTGGTGCAGCTATTTAATAGCTACATTCCTCCATTTTAGGTGTTTCAGGTTGAAATCCCCCAGTAGCACAATGTTTGGGGCAGGAGTTGGGAGATTTTTCCAGAAAGTGGTCAGTATTCAAAAGCTGTTCTTGGAAGTTGCATCTGGAGGCTTGTATACAACTGTAATGACAAGGTTTTGGCTTTTGATCTTTACTGCCAAAACTTCAGCTACATCATTTGAGGTATTTAATAATTCTGAGCAAATCAGCGACACTGTGACGTACAGACCCAATATTACGTTGTCAAAATGATCCTTTATGTTGGGCTCTGTGAATAACAACAATAATAATAATAATAATAATAATAATAATAATAATAATAATAATAATAATAATAATAATAATAATAATAATAATAATAATAATAATAATATCTTTATTTCCACGAGTACATGTACAAGGTAAACAGGCCTAGCTGACATCGATGACTATATAGAAAGTCGCTTTTTATGCAGAGCATTAGGTCAGTTTTGTCCCAGGATGCGACCCACACCAGTCGACCTACACCCAGGTTCCCATTTTACTGATGTGGAACATAGACAACCCATGTAAAGAAATAGTGTTTCTACCTTCGCAGGGAATCGAACCCAGACGTTTGCCGTGTGAAGCGAGGGCTTTAGCCACCAGGTCACGGGCCAAAAACATTGCATTTGACTCCGTGAGCTGTCTTTGATGTAAGGTATTTTGTTGTTTGTTGATGTCTTTAGAACTTGTCTGTTTGCAAAGATATATATCGTTATATTGATAGAATTTAGCAAACATTTGTTTGCTGGCATTGATATCTGTTGTTCTTTAGTGGAGGCCAGTGTTCCCAGTACCTCCTTCTCTGGAGAGGTTTTGGCTTCCCTCTTTTGTTTCCCATGGGTGATCTGTATCTTCTTGTCCCCTTTAGATGGCGTACCTGACAGTATATGTTGCAGTATTGTCTTTCTTGGACCGACAAGTGACACATTTCGGAGTGAAATAAGTTACAAGAGGAAGAGTTGCACTCTCCTGTTGTCATGTGGGTGTGGCATTTTTTGGGATGGTCAAAGGTGCATGTCTCACCTGTTTTTCCAGACATACCATGCCAAGGCATAGAATCTGCATAGATTGGATTTTTGTTTGCCAGGATTTTTTGTGGCAGGTGCATTTTTTTGTTTCCCCACTGTCTACAGCCCCTGTATGGACATCAGTGCTTCCACATCATTCCCTTTTATTTCATCTCCAGCGGTATTGCTACTTTGTACCTCGGGAAATTGCATAACGTTGTCTTTACCTGTTTCATCACCAGGGCCACTATCTCCATTTGGTGCACAGTCCTCAAGGACAACACCTGGAGTTAACCTCAGACCGAGCCCCCCCGGCTCGGTCTGAGACCAGGCCTCATGGTGGACAACACCAGCCCCCTCTAGTGCACTGTCCTCCAGGACAACAACAACGCTCTCTGGTGCACTGTCTTCCAGTACAACACCAGCCCCATCTGGTGCACTGTCCTTCTGGACAACACCATCCCCATCTGGTGAACTGTCCTCCAGCACAACAGCACCCTCTGGTGCCCTGCCCTCCAAGACAGCCCCATCTGACCCACTTATTTTATTTTCCCAGCTGTTATACAAGGCTGTCATGTTTTCTAAGAAGGAAATTTTTGTTGTTCTTGTCTTTTCATATAGATGTAATTTTTTCCCCCCAAAAATTTTTTCGCTTGGGCAGACCCAAAGACATTTTTTCAGATTTAATATCAATAGTGGTTGCTGGTTTAAAGTTTCTGCATGACCCATGAGACCATTTTCCACAGAGTTTGCATTCAATCCAAGCATGACTTCGTCTGCTATTCTTTCTGCAGGCTACAGAGATTTTCATGATGGTGGTCATTTACAACTCCTGGCACAGTTGGAAACTCTCCTAGCTAGCTAGTTGAAAGGTCCACTAAAAGTACTTAGTTTTCAGTGTCTGAACAGCTCTCTTGGTTAGGCTGGCTAATAAGCCTACTATAAAAGTATTTTGTTTTAAATAAGAACATAAGAACATAAGAAAGAAGGAACACTGCAACAGGCCTACTGACCCATGCAGAGCAGGTCCATGTCCCCCCAGATTAGCCCAATGACCCTACTAGGATAAGCCCAATGACCCACCCAGTCTGGTCAGCTCCACTCAAGGATGGAGCACGGCACCAGACCCAGCAGCACAAGCTAGTCAGGTCCAACTCACACCCACCCACACTCACTCATGTATTTGTCTAACCTATTTTTAAAACTACACAACATTTTAGTCTGAATAACTGTACTCGGGAGTTTGTTCCACTCATCCACGACTCTATTACCAAACCAGTGCTTTCCTATATCCTTCCTGAATCTGAATTTTTCCAACTTGAAACCATTGCTGCGAGTCCTGTCTTGGTTGGAAATTTTCAGCATGCTATTTACATCCCCTTTATTTATTCCTGTTTTCCATTTATACAGCTCGATCATATCCCCCCTAATTCTACGCCTTTTGAGAGAGTGCAGATTCAGGGCCCTCAGTCAGTCATCATAGGGAAGATTTGTGATACATGGGACCATCTTTGTCATCCTCCTCTGTACGTTTTCCAGAGCATTTATATCCATTCTGTAATATGTTGACCAGAACCGAGCAGCATAGTCTAAATGAGGCCTAACCAAGGATATATAGAGTGTAAGAACAACCTGAGGACTTCTATTATTTATACTTCTAGATATGAAGCCTAGAATTCTGTTAGCTTTATTTCGAACACTAATGCACTGTTGTCATGGTTTTAGGTTACTGCTAACCAGAACTCCTAAATTCTTTCCGCAATCAGTAGTATTAAGATCTACATTATTTAGTTTATATGTGGCATGGTTATTTAACTGTCCAACATTTAGAACTTTGCATTTGTCAATATTAAACTGCATCTGCCACTTCTCCGACCATTGCATCAGTCTATTCAAATCATCCTGGAGTGCTCTAGTGTCCTCATTAGAATGAATTGGATGGCCTATTTTGGTGTCATCAGCAAATTTGCTTATGTCGCTATTAATTCCCTCATCTATGTCGTTTATGTAAATTGTGAACAACAACGGGCCCAACACTGACCCCTGAGGAACACCGGTTGTGACGTGCCCCCATTCTGATTTCTCCCCATTTATGCAAACTCTCTGCTGCCTATTTGTCAGCCATGCCTCTACCCACGAAAAAATTTCTCCTCCTATTCTGTGTGCTATTAATTTCCTCAATAGCCTCCGGTGTGGAACTCTATCGAAAGCCTTACTGAAGTCCATATACACAATATCATATTCATTACCATGATCTACCTCCTCAAACACCTTAGTGAAAAAAGTTAGTAAATTCGTAAGACAGGAACGCCCCTTTGTAAAACCGTGTTGAGATTCATTAATCAATCTGTGCCTGTCAAGATGGCTACGAATTGCTTCGGCAATTATTGATTCCATAAATTTTCCCACTATGGAGGTAAGGCTTATTGGTCTATAATTCGAAGCCAAGGACCTGTCACCTGCCTTGTAAATAGGTAATACATTTACCATTTTCCACTTATCAGGCACTATGCCAGTTTGTAGTGATATGTTAAAAAGATTAGCCAAAGGTATGCTAAGTTCCTCTTTACATTCCTTTAACACCCTTGCAAACAGTCCATCAGGGCCTGGGGATTTGTTAGGTTTTAGTTTCTCTATTTGTCTGAGGACCATGTCACTAGTTACTGCAATAGTACATAGTTCATTATTCTGTTTTACATAATCTATTATTTCAGGAATATCGCTAGTATTTTCCTGGGTGAAAACTGAGAGGAAATAGGTATTGAGAATTTCACACATATCCTTATCACTGTCAGTGATCTGATCAGAGTTACTCTTAAGTGGGCCAATCTTGTCCCTAATCTTACTTCTGTAGACCTGAAAGAGACCTTTTGGGTTAGTCTTTGAATCCCTTGCGACCTTAGCCTCATAATCCCTTTTTGTTTTTCTTATTCCTTTCTTTATTTCTCTCTTTAGTTGAATATATTGATTTCTTAACTGCCCATCCCCTCTTTTGATACGCCTATATATGCCTCTCTTTTGACCAATGAGATGTTTTAATCTATTGTTCATATATTTGGGATAATTTTTGTTAGATCTAATTTCCCTACTGGGAACAAAAGTTGTCTGGGCAGCTAGAACTATGCTCTGAAAAGCGTCATATTGGCAACCAAGATCATCTACCTGACCCATAGTCAGGACATCCCAATTTAGCCCACCCAAGTAATTTTTCAGTCCCGTGAAGTTAGTCAAGCGAAAATCTGGAACAGAGATTTGATTACAGCTGTATGGGTAATTCCATGATATATTGAAACTAAGTGATTTGTGATCACTTTCCCCAAGCTCATCATTAACCTCAAGATTATTAATTAGTGAATTTTTGTTGGCAAGAACCAAGTCAAGCAGATTGTTTCCTCAAGTTGGTTCTGTCACAACCTGTTCTAAAAAGCAATCCTGAACCGTATCAAGAAAGTCACTAGACTCAAGATTTCCTGTCATATTGTTCCAATCAATTTGTCTAAAGTTAAAATCTCCCATTATCACAACATTTTCATATCTAGATGCCTTATGAATTTCGTCCCATAACAGCTTACTGCACTCCCTATCAAGGTTTGGGGGCCTATAAATCACACCCAAAATTAATTTGTCACGTCCCTCGAGAAACTGTAGCCAAACAGATTCTGTGTTCGATGTTTCTAATCTTATATCATGTCTAAGACAACAATTTAAATTTTCTCTGACATACATCGCCACTCCACCACCTTTCCTGTTGACCCTATCAGTGTGGAATAGTTTAAAACCCTGTATGCTGCATTCAGAAGGCATTTCTCTATCTTTCAGGTTGAACCAGGTCTCTGTTATACCAATAATATCTATATTACCTACACTTGCAAGTAATCTTAGCTCATCTATCTTATTTCTTAGACTCCTACTATTTGTATAGTAAGCTTTAAGGGAGCTAGTCACTCGTTGCCCTCTACTATCTCTCTTTGTTTGTTGATCAATTAATTTGCCATTACTAGCAACTTTACTTTGAATATTGTCTTTTAAACATATCCCTGAGGTATCCCGGTAATAACTGCTGTTTTTAACCCTAATGCTGCAGTCTGATTGTTTCCCACAAACACCCATACCTCTATAATCTATCAGTTTAAATTCCTAGACAAGTCATCAATTACCCTCTCAATTGAACTGGCTAATGCAACCACTCCATCCACAGAGAGATGAACCCCATCCCTTGCATACATATCACGTTTGCCAACAATAGGTCCCAGTTATCAATGAATGGGATTGCAAGTTCCTTGCAGTACCTGTCTAGCCAGCAATTTGCAGCAATTGCCCAAGACATCCATTCATTGCCCACTCCCTTTCTAGGCAAGATGATACATATGACTGGGATCCCTCCCTTAGACCTAACTACTTCTATGATTGACCTGTACTTATCCAGCAGCTCCTCTCTCCTGCCCTTCCCAATGTCATTACCCCCAGCACTAAGACAGATAATGGACTTGTTCCCATTACCTGCCATAATATTATCCAACCTGCTGACTATGTCACCAACACCAGCTCCTGGAAGGCACACGCTCTGTCTGACCTTTCTGTCTCTGTTACAAAAAGCACGGTCCATATATCTTACCTGAGAATCGCCTACTATTAAAATATTCTTACCTTGATCAGCAGGGGAATCAGTGGTACCTTCCACCTCACTAACCACTGAAGTACACTCGTCTTGGAGAACAGAGAATCGATTTCCTACCTTCACATCTTCTCTATTAAATCTATTCATCTTTCTTCTTCCTGAACTGTGAATCACTTGCCACTTAAAGCAGCTACAACTATCACTGCTGGTGACCATTTCCTCCTTACCAGTTAAATCCTTCTCACACTCACTCCCAAACTCATCTATGCAAAGCTTCAGCCTCTTATTTTCCTCCTGAAGAAGTAGAACTTCCTTCTTCAACACTTGAACCTGAGATTCTAAAACACTACAACAAGCCATTGTGCTTGGTGACAGTCCACGCTAACTCCCAAGAGCTTAGGCAGGCATGACTGCAGGTGACCACTGATTAGGGCAGAGGTCCACTATTGAAGTATTTTGTTTTATATGCTGGTATATATACTGTAGCTGGGTATATAGTTTTTATAATTATTTATTTTTTCTTTATCACATAAACTTTTCTCCTGGTACACTTAAACAGTTCTAGTAGGCTGTCTAGGAATAAGTCTACTCTAGAAATATTTTATTTTAAATGCCTGTACATATACTGTAGCTTCATCAATTATTTATAATTTAAGTTTCCCTTAACAAACTTTTCTCCTGGTACATTTTAAACAGTTCTCCTGGTAGGCTGGCTAGGGTTAAGGTCTACTATCAAAGTATTTTGTTTTATATATTGGTATATATAGTGTAGCTTGATATACATACTTTTATAGATTATAAGATATTATCATTATTTGACTTGCGCGTTTGGTGAGCTCGTGAGTGTTTGCAGCTTCTACTGTGTTCAAGGAAATTGGTGACCTCTAGCAACATTTTTTTACAGCTGAGGTTTTCGACACTTATAGATCACTGTATTTCACTTTTCTAGACTTTTTTTCCACCTCCATCATATCAAATGCTATTTTATCACTATTGTTGGTATGGTAGGGCGACTGGTGAAGAAAGATTACTGAAACAATATTTGTTTTCTGTTGTCTATATTACAACCACTGCCAGCTACAGGTTTTACATCTTTCCACAAGTAACTGTATGCTTCTCGTATTTCCACAAGTAACTGTTTGCTTCTCGTATTTCCACAAGTAACGGTATGCTTCTCGTATTTCCACAAGTAACTGTTTGCTTCTCGTATTTCCACAAGTAACTGTATGCTTCTCGTATTTCCACAAGTAACTGTATGCTTCTCGTATTTCCACAAGTAACTGTTTGCTTCTCGTATTTCCACAAGTAACTGTTTGCTTCTCGTATTTCCACAAGTAACTGTAAGCTTCTCGCATTTCCACAAGTAACTGTATACTTCTCGTATTTCCACAAGTAACTGTTTGCTTCTCGTATTTCCACAAGTAACTGTATGCTTCTCGTATTTCCACAAGTAACTGTTTGCTTCTCGTATTTCCACAAGTAACTGTATGCTTCTCGTATTTCCACAAGTAACTGTTTGCTTCTCGTATTTCCACAAGTAACTGTATGCTTTTCGCATTTCCACAAGTAACTGTATACTTCTCGTATTTCCACAAGTAACTGTTTGCTTCTCGTATTTCCACAAGTAACTGTATGCTTCTCGTATTTCCACAAGTAACTGTATGCTTCTCGTATTTCCACAAGTAACTGTATGCTTCTCGTATTTCCACAAGTAACTGTATGCTTCTCGTATTTCCACAAGTAACTGTATACTTCTCGTATTTTCACAAGTAACTGTATGCTTCTCGTATTTCCACAAGTAACTGTATGCTTCTCGTATTTCCACAAGTAACTGTTTGCTTCTCGTATTTCCACAAGTAACTGTATGCTTCTCGTATTTCCACAAGTAACTGTATGCTTCTCGTATTTCCACAAGTAACTGTATACTTCTCGTATTTCCACAAGTAACTGTTTGCTTCTCGTATTTCCACAAGTAACTGTATGCTTCTCGTATTTCCACAAGTAACTGTATGCTTCTCGTATTTCCACAAGTAACTGTATGCTTCTCGTATTTCCACAAGTAACTGTATACTTCTCGTATTTCCACAAGTAACTGTATACTTCTCGTATTTCCACAAGTAACTGTTTGCTTCTCGTATTTCCACAAGTAACTGTATGCTTCTCGCATTTCCACAAGTAACTGTATGCTTCTCGTATCTCCACAAGTAACTGTATGCTTCTCGTATTTCCACAAGTAACTGTATACTTCTCGTATTTTCACAAGTAACTGTATGCTTCTCGTATTTCCACAAGTAACTGTATGCTTCTCGTATTTCCACAAGTAACTGTATGCTTCTCGTATTTCCACAAGTAACTGTATGCTTCTCGTATTTCCACAAGTAACTGTATGCTTCTCGTATTTCCACAAGTAACTGTATGCTTCTCGTATTTCCACAAGTAACTGTATACTTCTCGTATTTCCACAAGTAACTGTATGCTTCTCGTATTTCCACAAGTAACTGTATGCTTCTCGTATTTCCACAAGTAACTGTATGCTTCTCGTATTTCCACAAGTAACTGTATGCTTCTCGTATTTCCACAAGTAACTGTATACTTCTCGTATTTCCACAAGTAACTGTATGCTTCTCGTATTTCCACAAGTAACTGTATGCTTCTCGTATTTCCACAAGTAACTGTATGCTTCTCGTATTTCCACAAGTAACTGTATGCTTCTCGTATTTCCACAAGTAACTGTATGCTTCTCGTATTTCCACAAGTAACTGTATACTTCTCGTATTTCCACAAGTAACTGAATACTTCTCGTATTTCCACAAGTAACTGTATACTTCTCGTATTTCCACAAGTAACTGTATACTTCTCGTATTTCCACAAGTAACTGTATACTTCTCGTATTTCCACAAGTAACTGTATACTTCTCGTATTTCCACAAGTAACTGTATACTTCTCGTATTTCCACAAGTAACTGTATACTTCTCGTATTTCCACAAGTAACTGTATACTTCTCGTATTTCCACAAGTAACTGTATACTTCTCGTATTTCCACAAGTAACTGTATACTTCTCGTATTTCCACAAGTAACTGTATACTTCTCGTATTTCCACAAGTAACTGAATACTTCTCGTATTTCCACAAGTAACTGTATACTTCTCGTATTTCCACAAGTAACTGTATACTTCTCGTATTTCCACAAGTAACTGTATACTTCTCGTATTTCCACAAGTAACTGTATACTTCTCGTATTTCCACAAGTAACTGTATACTTCTCGTATTTCCACAAGTAACTGTATACTTCTCGTATTTCCACAAGTAACTGTATACTTCTCGTATTTCCACAAGTAACTGTATACTTCTCGTATTTCCACAAGTAACTGTATACTTCTCGTATTTCCACAAGTAACTGTATACTTCTCGTATTTCCACAAGTAACTGTATACTTCTCGTATTTCCACAAGTAACTGTATACTTCTCGTATTTCCACAAGTAACTGTATACTTCTCGTATTTCCACAAGTAACTGTATACTTCTCGTATTTCCACAAGTAACTGTATACTTCTCGTATTTCCACAAGTAACTGTATACTTCTCGTATTTCCACAAGTAACTGTATACTTCTCGTATTTCCACAAGTAACTGTATACTTCTCGTATTTCCACAAGTAACTGTATACTTCTGGTATACTGTTATTAGCTATTACCAACATTGGTGAAAAGATTTCTGGATGATAAATGGTATTATGTTCTTGTGTTGCTGCGTTCACTGACAACTCTAGTGTTGTGTTGCTGCGTTCACTGACAACTCTAGTGTTGTGTTGCTGTGTTCACTGACAACTCTAGTGTTGTGTTGCTGCGTTCACTGACAACTCTAGTATTGTGTTCTGCGTTCACTGACAACTCTAGTATTGTGTTCTGCGTTCACTGACAACTCTAGTGTTGTGTTGCTGTGTTCACTGACAACTCTAGTGTTGTGTTGCTGCGTTCACTGACAACTCTAGTATTGTGTTCTGCGTTCACTGACAACTCTAGTATTGTGTTCTGCGTTCACTGACAACTCTAGTGTTGTGTTGCTGTGTTCACTGACAACTCTAGTGTTGTGTTGCTGCGTTCACTGACAACTCTAGTATTGTGTTCTGCGTTCACTGACAACTCTAGTGTTGTGTTGCTGCGTTCACTGAAAACTCTAGTGTTGTGTTGCTGCGTTCACTGACAACTCTAGTGTTGTTGTATTGCTGCGTTCACTGACAACTCTAGTGATGTTGTGTTGCTGCGTTCACTGATAACTCTAGTGTTGTTTTGTTGCTGCGTTCACTGACAACTCTAGTGTTGTGTTGCTGCGTTCACTGACAACTCTAGTGTTGTTGTGTTGCTGCGTTCACTGACAACTCTAGTGTTGTTGAGTTGCTGCGTTCACTGATAACTCTAGTGTTGTGTTGCTGCTTCACTGACAACTCTAGTGTTGTTGTATTGCTGCGTTCACTGACATCTCTAGTGTTGTTGTGTTGCTGCGTTCACTGACAACTCTAGTGTTGTTGTGTTGCTGCGTTCACTGACAACTCTAGTGTTGTTGTGCTGCTGCGTTCACTGACAACTCTAGTGTTGTTGTGTTGCTGCGTTCACTGACAACTCTAGTGTTGTTGTGTTGCTGCGTTCACTGACAACTCTAGTGTTGTTGTGTTGCTGCGTTCACTGACAACTCTAGTGTTGTTGTGTTGCTGCGTTCACTGACAACTCTAGTGTTGTTGTGTTGCTGCGTTCACTGACAACTCTAGTGTTGTTGTGTTGCTGCGTTCACTGACAACTCTAGTTTTGTTGTGTTGCTGCCTTCACTGACAACTCTAGTGTTGTTTTGTTGCTGCGTTCACTGACAACTCTAGTGTTGTTGTGTTACTGCGTTCACTGACAACTCTAGTGTTGTTGAGTTGCTGCGTTCACTGACAACTCTAGTGTTGTTGAGTTGCTGTGTTCACTGACAACTCTAGTGTTGTTGAGTTGCTGTGTTCACTGACAACTCTAGTGTTGTTGTGTTGCTGCGTTCACTGACAACTCTAGTGTTGTTGAGTTGCTGCGTTCACTGACAACTCTAGTGTTGTTGTGTTACTGCGTTCACTGACAACTCTAGTGTTGTTGAGTTGCTGCGTTCACTGACAACTCTAGTGTTGTTGAGTTGCTGTGTTCACTGACAACTCTAGTGTTGTTGTGTTGCTGCGTTCACTGACAACTCTAGTGTTGTTGTGTTGCTGCGTTCACTGACAACTCTAGTGTTGTTGAGTTGCTGTGTTCACTGACAACTCTAGTGTTGTTGAGTTGCTGCGTTCACTGACAACTCTAGTGTTGTTGTGTTGCTGCGTTCACTGACAACTCTAGTGTTGTTGAGTTGCTGCGTTCACTGACAACTCTAGTGTTGTTGTGTTGCTGCGTTCACTGACAACTCTAGTGTTGTTGAGTTGCTGCGTTCACTGACAACTCTAGTGTTGTTGAGTTGCTGCGTTCACTGACAACTCTAGTGTTGTTGAGTTGCTGCGTTCACTGACAACTCTAGTGTTGTTGTGTTGCTGCGTTCACTGACAACTCTAGTGTTGTTGAGTTGCTGCGTTCACTGATAACTCTAGTGTTGTGTTGCTGTGTTCACTGACAACTCTAGTGTTGTTGAGTTGCTGCGTTCACTGACAACTCTAGTGTTGTTGAGTTGCTGCGTTCACTGACAACTCTAGTGTTGTTGTGATGCTGCGTTCACTGACAACTCTAGTGTTGTTGAGTTGCTGTGTTCACTGACAACTCTAGTGTTGTTGAGTTGCTGCGTTCACTGACAACTCTAGTGTTGTTGAGTTGCTGTGTTCACTGACAACTCTAGTGTTGTAGTGTTGCTGCGTTCAATGACAACTCTAGTGTTGTGGTACTGCGTTCACTGAAAACTCTAGTGTTGTGTTGCTGTGTTCACTGACAACTCTAGTGTTGCTGTGTTGCTGTGTTCACTGACAACTCTAGTATTGTGTTGCTACGTTCACTGATAACTCTAGTGTTGTTGTGTTGCTGTGTTCACTGACAACTCTAGTGTTGTGTTGCTGCGTTCACTGACAACTCTAGTGTTGTGTTGCTGTGTTCACTGACAACTCTAGTGTTGTGTTGCTGCGTTCACTGACAACTCTAGTGTTGTTGTGTTGCTGTGTTCACTGACAACTCTAGTGTTGTGTTGCTGTGTTCACTGACAACTCTAGTGTTGTTGTGTTGCTGTGTTCACTGACAACTCTAGTGTTGTTGTGTTGCTGTGTTCACTGACAACTCTAGTGTTGTTGTGTTGCTGTGTTCACTGACAACTCTAGTGTTGTGTTGCTGTGTTCACTGACAACTCTAGTGTTGTGTTGCTGTGTTCACTGACAACTCTAGTGTTGTTGTGTTGCTGTGTTCACTGACAACTCTAGTGTTGTGTTGATGCGTTCACTGACAACTCTAGTGTTGTGTTGCTGCGTTCACTGACAACTCTAGTGTTGTGTTGCTGCGTTCACTGACAACTCTAGTGTCGTTGTGTTGCTGCGTTCACTGATAACTCTAGTGTTGTTTTGTTGCTGCGTTCACTGACAACTCTAGTGATGTGTTGCTGCGTTCACTGACAACTCTAGTGTTGTTGCGTTGCTGCGTTCACTGACAACTCTAGTGTTGTTGTGTTGCTGCGTTCACTGATAACTCTAGTGTTGTTTTGTTGCTGCTTTCACTGACAACTCTAGTGTTGTGTTGCTGCGTTCACTGACAACTCTAGTGTTCTTGTATTGCTGCGTTCACTGACAACTCTAGTGTTGCTGTGTTGCTGTGTTTACTGACAACTCTAGTGTTGTTGTGTTGCTGTGTTCACTGACAACTCTAGTGTTGTTGTGTTGCTGCGTTCACTGACAACTCTAGTGTTGTTGAGTTGCTGCGTTCACTGACAACTCTAGTGTTGTTGTGTTGCTGCGTTCACTGACAACTCTAGTGTTGTTGTGTTGCTGCGTTCACTGACAACTCAAGTGTTGTTGAGTTGCGGCGTTCACTGACAACTCTAGTGTTGTTGTGTTGCTGCGTTCACTGACAACTCTAGTGTTGTTGTGTTGCTGCGTTCACTGACAACTCTAGTGTTGTTGTGTTGCTGCGTTCACTGACAACTCTAGTGTTGTTGAGTTGCTGCGTTCACTGACAACTCTAGTGTTGTTGTGTTGCTGTGTTCACTGACAACTCTAGTGTTGTTGTGTTGCTGCGTTCGCTGACAACTCTTGTGTTGTTGTGTTGCTGCGTTCACTGACAACTCTAGTGTTGTTGTGTTGCTGCGTTCACTGACAACTCTAGTGTTGTTGAGTTGCTGCGTTCACTGACAACTCTAGTGTTGTTGTGATGCTGCGTTCACTGACAACTCTAGTGTTGTTGAGTTGCTGCGTTCACTGACAACTCTAGTGTTGTTGTGTTGCTGTGTTCACTGACAACTCTAGTGTTGTTGTGTTGCTGCGTTCGCTGACAACTCTTGTGTTGTTGTGTTGCTGCGTTCACTGACAACTCTAGTGTTGTTGTGTTGCTGCGTTCACTGACAACTCTAGTGTTGTTGAGTTGCTGCGTTCACTGACAACTCTAGTGTTGTTGAGTTGCTGCGTTCACTGACAACTCTAGTGTTGTTGAGTTGCTGCGTTCACTGACAACTCTAGTGTTGTTGAGCTGCGTTCACTGACAACTCTAGTGTTGTTGAGTTGCTGTTCACTGACAACTCTAGTGTTGTTGAGATGCTGCGTTCACTGACAACTCTAGTGTTGTTGAGTTGCTGCGTTCACTGACAACTCTAGTGTTGTTGTGATGCTGCGTTCACTGACAACTCTAGTGTTGTTGAGTTGCTGCGTTCACTGACAACTCTAGTGTTGTTGAGTTGCTGCGTTCACTGACAACTCTAGTGTTGTTGAGTTGCTGCGTTCACTGACAACTCTAGTGTTGTTGAGTTGCTGCGTTCACTGACAACTCTAGTGTTGTTGTGATGCTGCGTTCACTGACAGCTCTAGTGTTGTTGTGTTGCTGCGTTCACTGACAACTCTAGTGTTGTTGAGTTGCTGTGTTCACTGACAACTCTAGTGTTGTTGAGTTGCTGCGTTCACTGACAACTCTAGTGTTGTGTTGCTGCGTTCACTGACAACTCTAGTGTTGTGTTGCTGCGTTCACTGACAACTCTAGTGTTGTTGTGATGCTGTGTTCACTGACAACTCTAGTGTTGTTGAGTTGCTGCGTTCACTGACAACTCTAGTGTTGTTGAGTTGCTGCGTTCACTGACAACTCTAGTGTTGTTGTGATGCTGCGTTCACTGACAGCTCTAGTGTTGTTGTGTTGCTGCGTTCACTGACAACTCTAGTGTTGTTGAGTTGCTGTGTTCACTGACAACTCTAGTGTTGTTGAGTTGCTGCGTTCACTGACAACTCTAGTGTTGTTGTGATGCTGCGTTCACTGACAGCTCTAGTGTTGTTGTGTTGCTGCGTTCAGACAACTGTTGCTGCGTTCACTGACAACTCTAGTGTTGTTGAGTTGCTGTGTTCACTGACAACTCTAGTGTTGTTGAGTTGCTGCGTTCACTGACAACTCTAGTGTTGTGTTGCTGCGTTCACTGACAACTCTAGTGTTGTGTTGCTGCGTTCACTGACAACTCTAGTGTTGTTGTGATGCTGCGTTCACTGACAACTCTAGTGTTGTTGAGTTGCTGCGTTCACTGACAACTCTAGTGTTGTTGAGTTGCTGCGTTCACTGACAACTCTAGTGTTGTTGTGATGCTGCGTTCACTGACAGCTCTAGTGTTGTTGTGTTGCTGCGTTCACTGACAACTCTAGTGTTGTTGAGTTGCTGTGTTCACTGACAACTCTAGTGTTGTTGTGTTGCTGCGTTCACTGACAACTCTAGTGTTGTTGAGTTGCTGCGTTCACTGACAACTCTAGTGTTGTGTTGCTGCGTTCACTGACAACTCTAGTGTTGTGTTGCTGCGTTCACTGACAACTCTAGTGTTGTTGTGATGCTGCGTTCACTGACAGCTCTAGTGTTGTTGTGTTGCGGTGTTCACTGACAGCTCTAGTGTTGTTGTGATGCTGCGTTCACTGACAGCTCTAGTGTTGTTGTGTTGCGGTGTTCACTGACAACTCTAGTGTTGTGTTGCTGTGTTTACTGAAAACTCTAGTATTGTTGTGTTGCGGTGTTCACTGACAACTCTAGTGTTGTGTTGCTGTGTTTACTGACAACTCTAGTGTTGCTGTGTTGCTGTGTTCACTGACAACTCTAGTGTTGTTGTGTATGTTGCGTTCACTGACGACTCTACACTGTTGCTGTGTTGCTGCGTTCACTGACAACTCTACACTGTTCATCGTATTTCTGCAAAACTCAAGATTGTGCACCTTTGGGTATTTCAATTAGAATTTTTACTCAGATGTATCACAAGACTATAGGTCAGGTTCAGTAGCAGGTTCAGGCAGATTTTTAATACGAGGTGACCTGCGAGGTGACCTGCGAGGTGACCTGCGAGGTGACCTGCGAGGTGACCTGCGAGGTGACCTGAGAGGTGACCTGCGAGGTGACCTGCGAGATGACCTGCGAGGTGACCTGCGAGGTGACCTGCGAGGTGACCTGAGAGGTGACCTGCGAGGTGACCTGCGAGGTGACCTGCGAGGTGACCTGCGAGGTGACCTGAGAGGTGACCTGAGAGGTGACCTGCGAGGTGACCTGCGAACTGACCTGCGAGGTGACCTGCGAGGTGACCTGCGAGGTGACCTGAGAGGTGACCTGAGAGGTGACCTGCGAGATGACCTGCGAGGTGACCTGCGAGGTGACCTGCGAGGTGACCTGCGAGGTGACCTGCGAGGTGACCTGCGAGGTGACCTGCGAGGTGACCTGAGAGGTGACCTGCGAGGTGACCTGCGAGGTGACCTGCGAGGTGACCTGCGAGGTGACCTGAGAGGTGACCTGAGAGGTGACCTGCGAGGTGACCTGCGAGGTGACCTGCGAGGTGACCTGCGAGGTGACCTGCGAGGTGACCTGAGAGGTGACCTGCGAGGTGACCTGCGAGGTGACCTGCATGGTAGGATCCTGGCGACTGCTGGCAACTGTTTACAACACCAGTTATCTACGTATCAGGCCCGTCACTTCTCTCTTAATTTTCACCATGACATTTATTATGGTATCTTATCGTTACTCTACGGTACCACTGTGATAAATACTATACTACTACGTATTACACTTTGTTATCAGTGAGATTTTCCTCCCTCTCACAACTTAGTTTTAAGTAATTATTTTATGCACAGGGCACCCTAGGCCTATAGTTCCCCTCTGGGAGTATGGCACCCTAGGCCTATAGTTCCCCTCTGGGAGTATGGCACCCAAGGCCTATAGTTCCCCTCTGGGAGTATTATACCCTAGGCCTATAATTCCCCTCTGGAAGTATGGCACCCTAGTCCCATAGTTCCCCTCTGGGAATATGACTCGCTAGGCCTATAGTTTCCCTCTGGGAGTATGGCACCCTAAGCCTATAGTTCCCCTCTGGGAGTATGGCATGCTAGGCCTATAGTTCCCCTCTTAGAGTATTGCACTCTGGGCCCATAGTTCCCCTCTGGGAGTATGGCACCCTAGACCTATAGTTCCCCTCTGGGAGTATGGCACCCTAGGCCTATAGTTCACCTCTGGGAGTATGGCACCCTAGGCCTATAGTTCCCCTCATGGAGTATAGCTCTGCTGTTATTGCACACTTTTTATCCTTTTTTGGCTCAAAATGCCAGATAAGTGGAAAATGGCAAATGTGATTCTAATCTACAAATCAGGAGGCAGATCCTTAGCTTCGACCTATAGACAAGTAAGTCTAACCTGTAATGGAATGAATAACACTGTGTAACAGTAAAATTTCACTTTTGTCGTGTTCCTGGGAAATAAGCATCATTTCCAATCCTTTATAACTAAACAAACTTTAAAAAAGCAATTTAAATCCCAGAACTTTGCTCTTGTGGTCAGGACACTTCTGGAACACTTTCAAGGAGAACTGATGTAAAACTATTATGTTCTAGGATTTTGTTTGGCAAATATAAAAACAGGGACTCACAAACCAGCATTCAGTTCAGCTCTGGCAGCCTGAGAAGACACATCAGAAGAAGTGAAATGGCATCAAGAGGCTGCAATCATTCTCCAGATACATTCTGCTATATATGTGGTCAATTCATTAAGACAAGAGCAAAGAAGTTCTCTGTAACAGCATCTAAAAAAATGTGTGAAGCTTACAAAGCATATTTTGTCATGCCAGTTGTGGACCAAGGCAAGACCTGGGCGCCTCATGTTGCTGGTGAACATTGTAAGAAAACATTGGTAGGTAAGAAAGTCACTAGTTATATGAAGGATAAAATCTTGAACAGGAACATATTTTAAATGAAATGTATGTAACAGAAACTAGTTGTTTTGTTCTCTTACAGGATGGTATAGAGGAGAATAAAGAGCCATGAAGTTTGGTGTTGCTAGAATATGGTGTGAACCCGCTGATCACTCAACCACCTGCTACTTCTGCCTGGGGAAAAATGCACCTGCTACTTCTTATCCAGACCTTCCCTCTTCTACTGCACCAGTACCACACAGTACTGATCTTCCTGTACCTACACCTCTAGAAAGAACTTAACCATCAGAAGAAGAAAGCAGCAAATCAGAAAATGAAGAACACAGTGAACAAGACTATGATCTCACAGATGCAACTGTTGTGAGGAATCCTTACAACCCAAACCAAACAGACCTCAATGACCTTATCAGAGATCTTGGTTTGACAAAGTCAAATGCTGACCTTTTGATTTCAAGGCTCAAGGAGTGGGACTTGGTAGATGAAAGTGTACAAGTGACAAGTCAAAGAAAATGTCACCAACATTTCTCAAGCTTCTTCACTTATGAAGACAGGTTGTGTAACTGTAATGATGCATCAAGCCTGTCTGATGCAACTGGAATTGAATGGAATCCAGATGAGTGGAGACTCTTCATTGACAGCTCCTCCAGAAACCTGAAAGCTGTACTTCTGCACAATGGGAACAAGTATCCATCTCTTCCTTTGGCTCAACAGTGTCAGACTTCTACTGGAAGCTTTGAACTATGATAAATATGGCTGGGAGGTTATTGGAGACTTCAAAATGGTGGCATTTTTGATGGGACTCCAAGGAGGTTTTACCAAGTTTCCCTGTTACCTCTGTCATTGAGATAGTAGAGACAGAGCAGCACATTACCAGAGGAAGCACTGGCCTGAAAGGACTGAGTTCTCAGTAGGAAGACATAATATCAAACATAAACCATTGGTGGATTCTCAAAAGGTTCTGTTACCTCCATTACACAACAAACTAGGGCTAATGAAACAGTTTGTTACAGCTCTTGGCAAAGAGTTTGCAGCCTTCAAGTATCTTCAAGATTTCTTTCCCAAGCTATCAGAGGCAAAGATGAAGGCTGCCATCTTCACTGAACCACAAGTTAGGAAAATCATAGAGTGCTCAGAATTTCCAAAGAAGTTCACAGAGAAGGAAAAGGAAGCCTGGGAGAGTTTTGTTGCTGTAGCACAGGGCTTTCTGGGCAACAACAAGGCTGACAATTATGTTGAACTTGTTGAGACCTTGGTAAAAAACTATGGTCAGATGGGCTCTAGGATGTCCCTTAAGGTCCATATCCTTGATGCTCATCTTGACAATTTCAAGGAGAATATGTGAGCATACTCAGAGTAGCAAGGGGAACGCTTCCACCAACATATAATAGACTTTGAACACAGATATCAATGATCTTATACTGAAAACATGATGGCACACTACATTTGTGGGCTTAAACGGGAAAGTGATTTGTTGCTGCTCGCAAATCTAGAAAAATTGTTCATTTTTAACTTTGTAAATATGCTTCAGAAAGTTTAACATAAAATTTGTATAAATTTTATTGAATTTATGTAATTTATATTTATTTCATTATATGTTTTTGTTTTACATCCAAAACTAGCAAAACATATTAAAATTTAGCCATTTTTTGTCAAAAAATTCATCCTGTAAGCCACAAAAACAAAGTTTAAAAGGAATAATGGGCATTTTCTATTATTTTACAATAAAAGGAGTTGGAAAATAACACTTACTTGCCAGGAACAAAAATTGCGTCACTGTGTAATTACAGAGGACATTCGAAGCCACCTTGAAAGACATATTGATTAATGAATCTCAGCACAGTTTTACATAATGCCTTTCCTGCCTTACTCAGTTACTGTTTTTTTCATGTGATGAATGGTTTGAAAAACCGACTGTTTTTTTTCACTAAGATATTGGAGGAGGTATATTATTGTAAAGAATATGATATTGTGTATATGGACATATGGACTTCAGTAAGGCTTTTGATAGAGATCCACATCGAAGGTTATTAAGGAAAGTAGTCTCACGGAATAGGAAGATTTTTTTTTCCTGGATAGAGGCGTGGTAGAAAGATAGGCAACAGAGAGTTTGCATAAACGGGGAGAAATAAGAATGGGGTCGCGTCACAAGCGGTGTTCCTCGGGGGTCAGTGTTGGGTCCTTTGTTGTTCAGAATTTACATAAACGATATATATATAAGGGAATAAATAGCGATGTAAGCGAGTTTAACGACGACTCCAACATAGGTAGTCGAATTAATTTTGACGAGTACGCTAGAGTGTTGCAGGAAGATGTGAATAGACTAATGCAGTGGTCGGTGAAGTGGTGTATGAAGCTTAGTGTAGACAAATGTAAAGTTCTTTGCTTTGGAAATTAATATAAGCCTGACACTTATATGTAAATAATGTAGATTTAAATATGTACTGACTTCAAAAAAAAAAAAATGGAAGTTCTGGTTATCAGTAATTTAAAATCAAGACAAGAGTGCGTAAGTGTTGTCAATAAAGCAAATACAATTCTGGGCTTCATATCAAGACGCATAAATAATTGGAGCCATCTGGTTATCCTTCAACTTTATGTGTCGTTGGTTAGACTTTATTTAGTTTATGCTGCACAGGTCTGGTCAGATTAGATATATATATACTGGAAAACGTACAAAGGAGGATGACAAAGTTGATCCCATGTATCAGAAATCTTCCCTATGAGGACAGATTGTAGGTTATGTATCTCCACTCTCTAGCATTGTTACTCGATTACAAGGACTACGGCCCTATCATTTAACACTTGTGCAGAGAGTCATTACTGTAAACACCCTCCTGTATAGTAAGGTATGTTATGTAGCAGACGTTTACCCTTTAACTACCGTGGTGATACGAAGGATTCAGGGTAGGAAGTTCTTGTGGTCCTCAAAGTGTGAATGGTTGCGGAGGGAAGTCATCAAGATGCCAGTAAGAAGGGGAGGTGTGGGGTTATTCGATCTTCGAAAACGCTTGTTGTGTGTTTATATTAAAAGGTCAGTGCTGCAAGAGGGACGTCTTGAGCGTGTTTATGCTGTGTTATTTATAACTTTTAGAGGGATAGATTTTCGAGATTGTTTGCGGCAGTTGAGGGAGATGATGTCGGTGAGGGAGCCGGGACAAAATAAGATTAGGGTTTTGTGTAGCGTGTTGATGGGAGATATAAGGGCTCCTGTAGTTTCCTTATATCCCATGTATAACTGGGAGAGTATTTGGAATATGTTTGCGAAATTACACATCCCTCAGAGGGAACGAGAAGTTATGTGTAAGTTTTTACATGGAATTTTGCCTGCTCGAGTGTTGTTATTGTATAGGAAGGTGGTGGAGGATGGAGCCTCTAAAGTTTATGGGGTTGATGAGACTGCAATTTATGTAGTATACTTCTGTGGGTGTTATGAGGGAGTGAGGTGATGGCTCACTCGTGTGCTAATTTTGGTGACAGGTAGTAGGAATGTTTCAGTACTAAGGGCGTTGAGTTTAGACTTGAGTGGTGTTACTGATACAGCAGCGAGAGCTGCAGCTGTGTTGTTGTTGATTATATTTATATCATGTGGGCTTTTACGTGAGGGAGGAGATATGGAAGCGCAACGTCGTATTCTGGCGGCGAAGTTTTATAGAACAATGTGTAGGAATAAACTGTTGTATGGCAGTACGCTGGGGAAGAGTTTCACGAGGGATTATTTGAGTATTAGTGTCAGGTATCTGCTAGCATTATGACCGTAGTGGAGCCAGTTCCTGGAGGTACTGGGCTCCTGGTGGGTGGGGAGAATGGGCAACGGGGTTTGGTGGGGTTCAGAGGCATTTGAGTTCCTGGAGGGGGAGGGGTTGGTGCTCAACATGTATGGTGAATGTGTGTGGGTAAAACAACCCAGGATTCCAAATGGCCTGTTATCCCGGGTGTAATGGGAGCAAAATAAACACAGTAGAAAAAGTTTAGACTTATATTATCCTTCACCAATTTAGAACAGCAATATGTACACTATGTACAGTGATAAGTATAGTGCACTCCACGGTAAGAAAGGCAGAAATAGAAGCCACAAGATAGCAGACCGTGCTTCAACCAGCTCTAGAATGGGAATGACAAGGGCAGACAGGAGAGCGGTACACACATAACCTCTGCGATTGCCAAAACCATCTTCTTATTGGCTAGAACCTGGTCACTAGTTGAACGACGGGGCCCCATCATCAACTCTTAGCAACCTGGTTCGCTGGTTGGGGGAGATAGCCTGTAAATGAGGGTGTGTACATGCGCTGAATAAAGGTTACGTACTCTTTGCATGCCACACCCCCACCCCGAGAAGGCTCAGGATTAGGCTGCCACCTCCCAGTGGTAACCGTGCCGCCATGGCACAAAATAATGGGACCGCCTTTCCTCTCCACCATCCAACTCTTAGATAGAGCTCAGCTTTTCTCGTGACCAAAAGCCAAACCCTAAACTTAGAGTGAGACAGCAGTCAGACAGGCTAGCATAGGTCCAAGACACAGGCGGACGGTAGCCCGCATCCCCTCACTAAAAAAAAAACCCACACCAGGGGATAAAAAAAAAGAATGTGAAAAGGGGTTACCATAAATAACATCCTAACCTAAATAAAATATTATACTCTAGATAAAGAGTCTGCCAACATATTTTCTTTGCCAGCAATATATTTAATGGAAATATTATAGGGCTGCAGCCTTAGCGTCCAGCGCATAAGCCTTGTGTTGTGGTTCTTCATGGCTTGGAGATATACTAGAGGATTGTGATCACTGTAGACTGTGACCACCTGCGATGTCTGGCCCACATAAACATCGAAATGCTCCAAAGCCAGTACCAGCACGAGGGCTTCTTTTTCAATGGTAGAGTAAGCCCTCTGATGTGGCTGGAACTTGGCTGAAAAGTATGCTACAGGCTGCAACTCCTTGTTCCCGATTTGTAATAGTACTGCCCCAACCCCAGACTCACAAGCATCAACCTGTAATGAAAAAGATTTGGAGAAGTCTGGAGACAAGAGAATGGGTGCAGTACACAATAATCTTTTTGCTTTATTAAAAGCAGTGTTACAGTCTGAGGTCCAATTAAAGGGAACTTTATGACTGGTAAGAGAGGTAAGAGGGGCTACAATATCTGAGAAATTCTTACAGAATCTTCTGTAAAATCCTATCATGCCTAGGAAACGTTGAAGAGATTTCCTATTATGAGGAACTGGATAATCTTTAATAGAAAGAACTTTAGCAAGTTTAGGTGCAACTTTACCACTACCTACTTCATGGCCTAGAAAAGTGACAGTGGCCTGGCCAAAGGAAGATTTAGATAAATTAACTGTTAAATGGGAACTCTTAAGGTCTCAAACAGAGCCTTAAGTCTAAGTAGGTGTTGATCCCAAGTATCAGACACCACAACAATATCATCTAGGTATGCTGCCGTGCCTTCAAGTCCTTTAATAGCCTGATGGATAAGTTTCTGGAATGAAGAGGGGGAATTTTTCATTCCGAAGGGGGTAACTGTGTATTGATAATGACCTGGAATTACGAAGGCAGAGATTTCCTTCGCCTTATCCGTCAAAGGTACCTGATAGTAGCCTTTAAGGAGATCTAACTTGGACACAAAAGTAGCCTTACCCACAAAGTCAATTACGTCATCCAGACGAGGAAGAGGGTAAGCATCTGTAATGGTGACCTCGTTCACCTTACGGTAGTCTGTACACATATGAAACCCTCCATCAGCCTTCTTCACAAGGATGCACGGTGAAGCCCATGGACTAGATGATTCCTCCACTAAACCATGCTTTAACAAAAATTCTACTTCCTGCTGAAGTAGCCTTTGCTTTTCAGGATTAGCTCTGTAGGGGGAGAGTTTAATTGGTTTAGAGTTTCCCACATCTACATCATGGTAACCTAACGTACATTTTTTCGGCACATCCGAAAAAATATTAGGATATGACTGTAGAAGCTCCGTTAAATTTGTTGCTTGCATTTCAGATAGTCCCTCCATTAAAGGGCTAGGATCCTTGAGGAGGACAGAATTTGAAAGTTTAATATTAATTTCAGAGATAGAGTGCAAAGAGTCAGAGTTGTCCTCAGAGGTAGAGGACAGAGTCATTACTGGGACTTTATCTGGTGTATGAAAAGCCTTTATTTGATTAATGTGGTAAGTTTTAGTTTTTGAGGTCTTATCAATGGGAGCTACCACATAATTTACATCAGATAATCTACTTACAATCTGCATAGGTCCCGTAAATCTAGCTTTCAAGGTGTGGCCAGGTAAAGGTTCCTGCACCAACACCTTGTCTCCTGGATGGAAGGAGCGGAATTGTGCACTTCTGTCATACCTCTGTTTCATCTTACTTTGAGCTGTCTTTAGGTTAGCCTTGGCTAACTGACGTGCCACCTGCAACCTTGAAGACGGGTTGTAGAGTGTTGAGCTAACGTCTTCTCCCATCCATCCTTCTTTGAGCACCCGAAGAGGACCTCGTACATTGTGCCCAAAGATCAGCTCAAACGGACTATACCCTGTAGACTCTTGCACCGTTTCTCGTACTGAGAACAGCAACAAAGGTAGCGATTCATCCCAGTCTGTAGGAAAGTGCATGCAAAAACTCATCATTGTTTTTAATGTCTGGTGGAATCTTTCCAAGGCGCCTTGGGACTGAGGATGATAGGCAGTGGATAAGTTGTGGATTATCCCTAACCTAGTTAATACTTCCCTAAATGCTTTGGCAGTGAAGTTAGTACCTTGATCATTTTGAATAGTTTTAGGAATGCCAAAACAAGAAATTTATTTTGTTAAAGCTTTGAGAATAGCTTTAGTATTAATACTACGCATGGGAATTGCTTCAGGATATCTGGTTACTTTATCCATAATCGTAAATAAATATTGATTTCCCGACTTTGACCTAGGTAGTGGACCTACACAATCTATAATTAAATCTGCAAAAGGTTCTCCATCAGTAGGTATAGGTTGGAGAGGTGCAGGTTTAATGGAATGTCCAGGTTTTCCTACTTTCTGACATTCTCGGCAACACCTAATATGATTCTCCACATCTTTCTTTAATTTTGGCCAATAAAATTCTTTTGTGATTCTATACAAGGTTTTTGTAATTCCTAAGTGACCTCCTAATGAAGTATTATGAGCTATATTTAATATTTGAGGTCTATACTTTGTTGCAACCACTAACCTGTTAAACAATTGCCGGCCCTCTATCTCCTTACCAGTCTCAGTGCAGATCAAATAATCGTTTTTAACTTTATACTTGACCGGATGACCCAAAGAGGATTTACCCATGGCTTCCTCAAAAGCGAATTTTAAAGAAGGGTCCTTTCGTTGTTCCTCCTGGAAGGACAGTCCCTCGGGCATGGAAACAGAGACATCTGGCAATCCTGCAACCTGGGAATAGGAAGGCTTGATCGGGGTCTGTTCACTTGATTTACGAGGCTCCGGCCGGTGTGCCTCATAAAACAACGTGGCTATTCCGAGATCGGAGTCGTCCAAGGATAGGTCAACATTCTCTCCAGACAACCCTTGGGATGTTGCCCGAGTTATGGCCAACACCGGAGAAGAATTAATCATTATAGGTTCAGGACACGAACTAACAGTAGTAATGTTATTACCCAGTAATAACATTGCATCTTTCATGGGGAATCCTTTTGAGACACCTACAGTCAAGTACCCAGTGTAATATTTGCACTGTACATAAATTTTATGCAAAGGAACAGAATATATAGCTCCTCCAAATGCTTCCAATAAAACAGAGGAATTCAAAGAAGTATTCTCTGAAAGGGGTAATATTCCCTCTCTCACAAGTGAGCAATATGCTCCAGTATCTCTAAAGGTTTTTACTTTAGTTGTTTCTGAGTTTTCCTGAAGGGAAATAAGACTCTTGCAATAATAAGGGGCCATACCTTTCTCTACTTCTCTAGGGGACATGTTACTAGGGATATTAGAGATTTTCCCAATGGGTTGGGGTTTATGGGGGCAGTTGGGACGGATGTGACCTACTTTGTTGCAGAGGAAGCAGACGACAGGCTTGCCCTTTACTCCCTGCTGACGTTGCAAATGGTGTCGTTCTGGCTGGTGTCTCTCTGGATACTGTTGTCGAGGTGCGCCATGAGTAGTTTGCCTCTCCGCAGGTGGACCATATGTTGAGAAGCGTGGCTCACCAGGTGACTTAGTTGGCTGACGTAGACGTTCTCCCTCCGGCTGGCACTTCATTCTCCAAGGTTGACGATCTCTGCTCATGCCAGGCTGTTGAAAAGAGAGACGGGACCGCTCGGACAAGGAGCGGTTAGTTTCGAAGGTATCAGCCAACCTGGCTGCCTCCAATGCAGTGGTTAAGTCACGATCCTGCAGAAAGACTCGAACCTCTGGTCCCACAGACTCCAGCAGGTTATCAATCAGAATAAGCTGCACCAGCTCCTCAAAGGTAGAGACACCACTTGCTTTATACCAGCTGGTAAAAGCTTTGGTTTGCTGTCTCACAAAGTCCACTAGGGATTGACCAAGCTGCCGCCTGCTTAATTTAAAAAGCTTGCGGTATTTGGCTGGGATACATGTATATGCTCCCAACACTGTGGTCTTCACTACTTGATAATCAGAAAATTCAGCATCATTTAATACTGACGTAAATTCCTGTGCCTTACCCAATAATGCTGTATGAACCAACGATGCCCAATGCTGTTCCGGCCACCTCAAGGCTCGAGCCTGATTTTCGAAGCTTTCGAAAAATAGCTCTGGTTCGGCCTCATTGAAGCGGGGAACAAGCTGTACTGCTTTTTGTAAACTAAAATCATTTACAGAATGCGAAAACTGCCTCCTTTCTCTTTCCCTATCATATTCTTCCCTTGCGAATGCTCTCTGTTCCCTAGTTTGCTCAAGATTGATTTTTGCCAGCTCAAGTGCCAACGACGCTGATTCACCCTGAGACAACCCAGCTGCACTATACTGACCATTTTGCTCCGTAGGTGTATCATCTTCCTCCTGCGAGAACATAGGAGTTTTTGCCCTAGCTCCCGTAGAGGGAGGAGTCTGATGTGCCATCTCTTCTTCTATAAGTTTGTCAGCAATCTGTGAACGCAGTTGCGCAGCTGTGAGAGTGCGTTTGTATGTAATGCCAATGGAACGAGCAATTTGCCAACAATGCTGTAGGGACAATTTAGGTAGGTTATGCAAAGTATATGCCGACACCAGACGTCTGACTCGTCTAGGTGGCATAAGTTATTCGCTATGCACAGTACGATTGCAGAATACCCGAACGTAACACGTTAATTTGCAGAACACGCTTAGCTATGCACAGTACGATTGCAGAATATGCATACAAGCAAAGCCGACTGCAAAATTCTCCACACCGAACAGGCTAGTAACAACTGACACGCAAAATTTGTAAAGCAATGCCAGACAGCTACACTGTTCTAGAAGATTGACCGTAGCGAAGCGAGCACACCGAACAAGGTAGTAGCGAGCTGTTGAATGATCACACAATAGTAAGGCTGATCATAAAGCAACTGACACGCAAAATTTGTAAAGCAATGCCAGACAGCAAGCTGCACAATGTTCCTGCTACGAGCTTCACCCTAAACTCAACCGTTTCTCTAAGTCCAGCTCCAGATCCCGGACAGGCCCCCATATTACAACCCAGGATTCCAAATGGCCTGTTATCCTGGGTGTAATGGGAGCAAAATAAACACAGTAGAAAAAGTTTAGACTTATATTACCCTTCACCAATTTAGAACAGCAATATGTACACTATGTACAGTGATAAGTATAGTGCACTCCACGGTAAGCAAGGCAGAAATAGAAGCCACAAGATAGCAGACCGTGCTTCAACCAGCTCTAGAATGGGAATGACAAGGGCAGACAGGAGAGCGGTACCCACATAACCTCTGCGATTGCCAAAACCATCTTCTTATTGGCTAGAACCTGGTCACTAGTTGAATGACGGGGCCCCATCATCAACTCTTAGCAACCTGGTTCGCTGGTTGGGGGAGATAGCCTGTAAATGAGGGTGTGTACATGCGCCGAATAAAGGTTACATCATACTCTTTGCATGCCACAGTGGGTTGTATCACATTGTAGTTTGAAAGTTTGGTTTGCAGTAAGTGTAACCTACATGAGGTTCCGTTTACACTGGGTGGTAGTGTGTATCTGTACACGTGTGTGTGTGTGTGTGTACTCACCTATTTGTACTCACCTATTTGAGGCTGCAGGGGTCAAGTCATAGCTCTTGGCCCTGCCTCTTCACTGATTGCTACTGGGTTCTCTCTCTCCCTGCTCCATGAGCTTTATCAAACCTCGTCTTAAACTGATGTCAGTACAATGGGTGTAGGTAATGGTGAGACAGAAAAAATGCACCTGTAGGGAATGCAGCCACAAAAAAATCATAAACGGAAATCAAATCAATGCATATTCTATGCTTTGAGTATCTGCAGGCATGGAATATCTGCAAGAACAGGTGGGACATGCACTTTTGTACATCTCAAAAAATGCAACACACACGTGACAAAAGGAGAATGTAACTCCTCTTCCTGTAACTTTTTTCACCCTGAAATGTGTCGCTCTTCAGTCCAGGAAAACCAATGCTACAACATATGTTGTCAGGTGCACCATCTAAAGGGGACGAGATGATACAGATCACCCTTATGGAAAATAAACTAGGGAGTCATTCCAGAGACAGAGGTTTTCTAGTGCCTAGAAGAAAAGGAAACTGGTAATAAATTACAGAAATCCTACACACGCTCAAAACACTTCTGGAGCGCAGGCACAGTTACAAGCCTCCACAACAGAACAACATATATTAATGCCAGCAAACCCCCCCCCCCTACGTACCCTCAGCACAGAGACATTTATCTTAGCAAACATTCAAGGTCTTAAGCCATCAACAAACAACAAAATACCTTTCATCAAGGGGCTGCTCACAGAGGCCTACATAAAGGATCACTTTCACAACAAAATATGTGACAGAGCAACAGGCAAGTAAGGGGATGTTGTTGACCTGTATGTCACAGAGTCGGTCATTTGTTCGGAGCTACTAAACTCCTCAAATGATGTAGTTGAAGTTTTGGCAGTAAAGATCGAAAACTAAAACCTTGTCATCTTGCTGCTGGGCGGTTTCAACTTAAGACACCTAACGTGGAAGAGTGTAGCAAATAATGTTTCCGCAGAAATAATCCCAGGAGTCAGCTCCAACGAAAATTCACACACACATGAGCTATTAAATCGCTGCAACAAATTTACTTTAAACCAGCAAATAATAGAACCAACAAGACTGGAAAATACACTAGACCTCATCTTCACCAACAATGACGATCTGATTCGGAATGTAACAGTATCAAAGACAATTAACTTCAACCACAACATAACAGAGGTACAATCATGTACACGCAGGACTCCTGACCAGCAAAATGTGATCAGTTACAAGGAAGCCTTCACCAAATTGAACTTCAGTAACGAAAACATACAATGGGAACAAGTCAACCATGTCCTAAACGAAACATGATGATAAGATATTCAAAACAACATGGATCCAAACCTTTACCAAGAAAGAATTAACTCTCCGGCACTTGAGGTCTGCTCACGACACGTTCCTTAAAAAAAGGAAGAGAAGATGTGAACTAGAAAGAGAAACTCCATATACAGGAAAGATAAAGAATTACAAAGCTGCTGAGAGGGGCTAATATATCTGTAATACGCAGGGAGACACTAGTTAGAGAAACAGCAAATATCGAACTTAAATTAATATGATTCAACGGAAATTAAAATTCCACACTATTTTACCCATAAAATTAGCAAATGTGCACCAACATACAGACCGGAATTTCACTCTACACTCACTGAATTAGGAGATCCATTTTTTTAAAGTTTGAAGCTACGCCGCAGAGGATTTTGGAAATTACTGGAGTCAATCCAGGACGTTGGGCACTTGTACATGTCAAGTGTTACTAGAAATCTTGCCCTAGTTACCGCATTCGATCAGATGAGGCTTTCTGGTGTCACGAGAGAAGTAAAATTCGATAAGGTAATACAAAAATCTAGCAATCAATGGTTGTCCTTCGGGAATATATAATTATAAGTTATTGTGTATAAACAGATGATAAGCTTTGTTATGAGTGAGACATTGCAACTACGTAATTACAAATTTTATCAAGAAGTGTGATATACCTGATGGTTAGGAAATGATGCAACAATGGCAGGCGAACCAACAACATTATCACTACAAACTACTACCAAGTATAGGTAAAATATTATCACGCTTGAATTACATTGTTAATAATTCCCTGACCTTTATCAATCAGGTCTAAGTTTAGCTGGGATTCCGCAAATACTATTGAGATGATATCTGTATGTTTTGGTGTAAGGTGCATCAGTTCATTCAGCTGATAACCACAGTCTAAAGTCCATGTGGAAGACTACACCAGCCAGCAGCACCACTCGCAGCCAGCGTCCCTAGTGACAGGTTGTGCTTGGGATCCTCCCCTAAACATTTAATATTATCCTCATATTGTGGCTGTCAGGTGAGTTTGCTTCTCTCTGGTCCAGAGAGAAGCAAAGTATTGTCATTTCTTCATTTCATTTGCTGTTTTTCCTACCAGTTCTCTTTAACACTGTACCTGTAAAGGAAAGTCCTCATGCCTGTGTAGTTCCCTCTTTTATAGTTTGGCTTCTCCCGTCATACTCGTGCTGCTTCACTCTCCACTCTTAACTCTACAATGTATTCAAAGTTCAAAACCACATGATCACTAGCTCCGAGGGGCCTTTCATATGTGATTTCCTCAGTGTCAGAACTGCTGAAGGTGAATATGAGGTACACCCTTGCTGGTTCGTCCCCTCCTCTCTCTCTCTGGTAGTGTCCCTGACATGATGATGCATGAGGTTTTCCAATACCAACTCCATCATCTTAGCTCTCAACGTTTCTGGTCCCCCATGTGGCTCCAGGTTTCCCCAGCTAATCTCTTTGTGATTGAAATCACCCATAATTCTGGCCTGCACATATGGGCCCTTCTGACCACCTCAGCTAGTGTGTCCACCACTGCTCTATTGCTCTCATCATATTCTACTCTTAGCCTCCTGCTATTCTCTAGCGGGTTGTACATCACTTCAATCACCTCCCTGGGACCTTTAGTCTGAAATGTTGCTACTTTGTAGTCCCTTGCTTCCAGTCTGTTCAGTTCCTCAAATCTCCACTGATTTTTGATGACCAGTACACCTCCTCCCTGTCTGCTCAGTCTATCTTTCTTCAGCATCTGATATCCAGATGGAAAGATTGCATCTGTTATCCTCTACATTACCTTCGTTTCCGTGAATGTTATGATGTATGGAGATGTCTCTATGATTCTTTCATCCCATTCTTCACATTTATTTGTTATTCCATCTGTGTTGGTGTACTAAGCCTTCAGCTTCTTTTCAAATACTGTGGTCTGGGTCATTTTGTGGGGGATTGGGGAAGTGAGAGGCCTGGCAAGATATTATGGGGGGCTGCTGTGAAGGTGGAATTTATGGTGGGTACGGAATGCTGGCTGTTTTGGGTTAGTTTGCTTGGTTGCAGTGGGGCTGTCGGTGTTGAGGGTCTTTTGTAGCTGGTTCTGAGGGAGGCTGTGTTTGCTTTTCCTTCTGAGTCTGAGTCCCTCTGTCCATCTACATGCTTGACTCTCTTTCCTGCTCCTTGTGTCTTTGTATGCACTCTCTCAGGTTCTGTCTTTCTTCTTGTATTCTGTTGCAGTCGAGGTACACCCTCTGGTAATTTTATGAGCCCCTTGGTTGTGTTTCTGCAGAATCCTATTTTGCATTATTTCTGACTTAAAAATCGTTTTGACTGGACAATTTCTTCTCTTGAGGACCCCCCTGTTCTCTTAAAATTTGTCATCTGGGTCATGTCTTCCTCTCTTATGTCTTTCATGATATTATCAATCCCTTTTAGCTCCCCCAATTGTCATACTTCATAAGTTGCCCCTTAAGCCTCCCAGAGCCCATGAACAATGATTTATCTCTCACTTTCATCCTCCTATTGGTTTTCCCTTCGTATCTCATGATCTGATTTACGTATCTCCATTGCTGCTTTCCTTAACATTTCCTGGATGTCTCATTCGGAACCTGTATTCTTTCCTTCCTTCAGTCCCCTCTCTGTCTGCTGTCCCTGTTCCCAGTAGCCTAACATTTTCACCCCTTATCTTTTTCTCAGGCCCCCAGTGGTCTGATATGGCCTTTTTGTATGACTTATTTCGTTCCCCTCTTTTGGTCTCCTCGTTGGTTGCTAATGTTCTTGTTCTTGATGGCATGCCCATTCTGCTCTTCAGTTCTTTGATCTGTTTTAGAATTTCCAGTTCATCTTCTAAGTTTTGTATCTTAGCCTCAGCAGCTGTGGCTTGTAGCTCTCACCTCTTGCTCTCTGCAGCCATCCTCTCCTCCATTTTTTTGCTAAGATCTTCTACCCTTCTTTCCCACTCTTGTTCCCTTTTTATAAACTCTGCTCTCCATTCTTCCTTCCTAGACTCTTCCTCAGATAATCTGACTTTCTATCCTACTCATTGGGATCAATTTTTTATTTTTTTGTTTTTGCTTGTTACCACGAAATGTAAAGGTTATATACATTTGTGTGTGTGTGTAAATAGAGTGTGTACTCACCTATTTGTGGCTGCAGGGGTCGAGTCTTAGCTCCTGGCCCTGCCTCTTCACTGGTTGCTACTGGGACCTCTCTCTCCCTGCTCCATGAGCTTTATCAAACCTCGTCTTAAAACTATGTATGGTTCCCGCCTCCACTACGTCACTTTCTAGGTTATTCCATGGCCTGACAATTCTATGACTGCAGAAATACTTCCCAACATCCCTTTGACTCATCTTAGTCTTCAACTTCCAAGTGTGACCTCTTGTTTCTGTGTCCCCTCCCTGGAACATCCTGTCTTTGACCACCTTGTCTATTCTGCGCAGTATTTTATATGTCGTTATCATGTCTCCCCTGACCCTCCTGTCCTCCAGTGTCGTCAGGCCGATTTCCCTTAACCTTTCTTCATAGAACATTTCCCTTAGCTCTGGAACTAACCTTGTCGCAAACCTTTGCGACAAGGTGTGTGTGTGTGTGTTTGTGTGTGTACTAACTTAATTGTGGTTGTAGGTATCGATTCATAGCTCCTGGTCCTGCCCCTTTATTGGTTGCTGCTAGATCTACTCTCTCCCTGCTTCATGAGCTTCATTATACCTCTTCATAAAGCTATGAATGGATCCTGATTCAACTATATCACTCTCCAGAATATTCAATCTTCCTGAACTCTCTTTGACTGAAGAAATACTTCCTAACATACTTATGATTCATATGAGTCTTCAACTTCCAGTTGTGACCCCTTGTTGCTGTGTCCCATCTCTGGAACATCCTGTCTCGGTCCACCCTGTCAATTCCTCTCAGTATTTTATATGTCGTTATCATATCCTCCCTATCTCTCCTGTCCTCCATTGTCGTCAGGTCGATTTCCCTTAACATACCCCTTAGTTCCGAGACTAGTCTTGTTGCAAACCTTTGCACTTTCTCTAATTTCCTTTCATGCTTGGCTAGGTGTGGGTTCCAAGCTGGTGCTGCATACTCCAATATGGGCCTAACATACATTGTGTACAGGGTCCTGAACGATTCCTTATTGACATACCGGAATGCTATTCTTATGTTTGCTAGGCGCCCATATGCTGCAGCAGTTATTTGGTTGATGTGCGCCACAGAAGATGTGCCTGGTGTTATACTCACCCCAAGATCCTTTTCCTTGAGTGAGGTTTGTAGTCTCCGGCCACCTTGACTGTACTCTATCTGCAGTCTTCTTTGCACTTACCCAATCTTCACGACTTTGCATTTGGTGGGGTTAAACTCCGGGAGCCAGTTTCTTGACCAGGCCTGCAGCCTGTTCAGATCCCTTCGTAGTTCCGCCTGATCCTCGTTTGATTGAATTCTTCTCATCAACATCACATCGTCTGCAAATAGGGACACTTCTGAGTATATTCCTTCCGTCAAATCTTTCACCTATGCCAGAAACAGCAGGGTTCCTAGGACCCCTGTGGAACCCCACTCGTTACAGGCGCCCACCCTGACACCTCGTCACGTACCATGACTCACTGATGTCTTCCTGACAGGTATTCCTTGAGCCATTGCAGTGCTTTCCCTGTTATACTTGCCTGGTCCTCCAGTCCAATAAAATACAATCTACCCACCCCTCTCTCTTTTATCTTACTATTGTCACACTGTCATAGAACTCCAGTAGGTTTGTGACACAGGATTTCCCGTCTCTGAAACCGTTCTGGTTGTCGTTGATAAGCTCATTCCTTTCTCGGTGCTCCAGCACTCTTCTGATAATCTTCTCCATGACTTTGCATACTATACATGTCAGTGACACTGGTCTGTAGTTTAGTGCTTCATGTCTGTCTCCTTTTTTAAAAATTGGGACTACATTTGCTGTCTTCCATACCTCAGGCAGTCGGTCTGTTTCGGTAGATGTGCTAGAAACACCTAGGAGTCTGAGGACACAGCTACATCGTCGGATCTTAATACATGGAATTCTTCAGTTGCAACCCTTTAGGCATGACCTACTTCCTCATCTGGATTTGTCAAATGTGATACCACCTACGACTCCTGCACCTCACCTGCCTACTGTATTTAAACCACTTCTTCGCACATATGCTGTATTCTTTTCAAGATTGATGAACTGATTACATCGACTCAAGGCTGAGGGACTGATTACCTCAAACTACTCCTGTTTCACCATTCTCCTTTGTATGGACTGATGAAGCCACTGTGTGGCGAAACATTTCCTCATTAAAGATACCCAAGTGTTGCACATTTGTCTAATTTATCAACTTCATGGTTCTCTGGTACAATGTTTACAATCTGTAAACTTGGATGTACATTAAATACATTACAAGTGATCAGTAGTTCGGAAATTTTTGTGCACTAAAAAATACAAAACCGTTCAAATGGGAGCAAATAATACACTTCACATATATTATATTGCGAACATGTTATTATTAAGTTTATTCTCTATAAGGGTTACAATGTGGAGTTTACAGGTTTTGGGTATTTTGTGGTTTACATGTTATAAAATACTAATTACAGAGGGTGGCACTAGGACACCTAGCATGGCTAGGACACCTAGCATGGCTAGGACACCTAGCATGGCTAGGACACCTAGCATGGCTAGGCATTTCAGGCAAACTTAGATTAATTCTTAACATTAAATCCGTACAGATTATGGTATTAAGTCTAAGTGACTACATTATAATTTGTGAGTTTAGCAACGTGAATGTTTTTGTTTTGGCACAATACAAAGTGTCTATATTGGAGTATCATAGGCAAACTTATGACTAGTTAGGATTTATTATTTTAAGATTAAGATAAGTATTTCCGTGTTTATAGTCAGTGGGTGAGTGAGTGTAATTGTGAACCACCAGGTGGTTATCATGTAGTTAGTTGTCGGGGTGTATCAGGGAGATAAGATGTTTTCTAACTGTAGTTTTGAAAGTGATGAATGTGTCTGCAGTTCTAGAGTTTTCAGGTAGGGTGTTCCAGATTTTAGGTACTTTGAAATACAATGAATTTTTGTAAAGGTTTAGTCTGACACGGGGAATGTCATAGAGATGTTTGTGTCTGGTGTTATGCCTGTGGATCCTGTAACAACTATGAAGAAAGCGTTTTAGGTCAAAGTTAATATTGGAATTTAAGGTCCTGTAGATGTAGATTGCGCAGTAGTAAGTGTGGATGTTCTGATATATTTACTATTATATTTACTATTATATAAATATGGAAGATAATCTTATGGAATGATGTTTTGGCAAAGATGTTGGAAACATGTTTGGCAATGGAGTTGGTGGGAAGGACTATGTATCTCTTCTCGGCAGTGTCTTCTCTGGGTGTGTTGAAGATGTTTAGTGCTCGCCGTCTGCAGTCTCTGATGAAGTGACGAGGATAGTGGAGTTTGGAAAATACCTGTTCAATTATAGTGCATTCTTCCTCAAGGAACTCGTTGCTGCAGATTCTGAGTGCACGCAGGAAGAAGCCTATAATTACACCACGTTTGGTTTTGGTGTCGTGGTGAGAGTAGAAGTGGAGAAGATCGTTTTGGTTGGTGGGTTTTCGATAGACTTTAAAACGAAGTTCGTGGTCAGCTTTGCAGAGTAGAACATCAAGGAAAGGAAGAGTGTTGTCGACCTCTTCTTCAAGTGTGAACTGGATTGAAGGCTCGACCTGGTTGAGCTTGTCTTGGAGAGCTTGAACGTTGAAGCGCTTCAACGTTCAAGCTTTTAGACTCTACAACCCAAGTGTGGGCGAAACGTAGTCAATAAAGGATCACATTACTGCGCCAGCCATAAGAATCGCTAAAAGCTCTACAGGAGGTATGGAAAATCTTCCCGGAAATACTGAACCCAAGGAGATTAATGAAACAATTGGGTGTCTTTGTTTGTGGAAATGTTTTGCCAACAAGTGACTTCCTCAGTCCCGTACAGAGATGAATGGTGGAAGATGAGGAGTTTAAGGTAATCAGTCCTTCAGCCTGGAGATGATGTGTTGAGTTCATCAGTCTTGATCAAAGTACAAAATATGAAAGGAGAAGGAAGGGGGGGGAGAAGCGGGCCTTATATACTGTATAGTTGAAGCGAAGCAGTCAGAGGCTGGTTCATCGTGGAAAAATACACAGGTGGCAGTAGTTCCAGTAATATTCTAGGTTAAGGTTGTTCACAATATCTGCCGATACTACAAGAGCTGTAATGCAATAATGTTGGTAGAATTACAGACAATATGTTAAATAAAAGGGCACAAGTGCAATTATTGCGACGTTTTTTGTGGCAACGTTTCGGACTCCAGGAGCTGTGTCAAGCCACAATAAAATGTCGCATTAGTTGCACTTGTGTCCTTTTATCTAACAAGAGCTATAGTGAAAAATTATCCATAAAAATCATCAAAAGCAAAATAAAATTGGAAGACCCCAAGAATATTATAGACCGTTTCCTACACATAAATATTATAGAAGGTCCCTTATACATAAATATTATAGACACGTACAACATCTAGGTATCTTTGTTGTAGACGTTTCGTCACCAGTGGCTTTATCAATACAAGTTCTAGAACATAATTTGAAGACAGTAGAACTATATACAAAAGATGAGGTAATCCAACCTTCAGTGTTGGAGTTGGTGTGAAGAGCACCTTATTCGGGAAGATTCTGGAACACAGGCAAGAAGGCTGGAGCTTATATGCTAACGTCAGGTGGAAAGGGACGGGTATTGTATACCATTCTTGTACAACTTGTCAGACAATGCAGCATCATGGAATCTTGGTTCTGAGAATATCTAAATAACTTACTTCACAGCTAACCCATCCCTTTGGGTAGGACCTACTTCCACTGGAGAATCCCGCATACCTGTGACTATGCCCTGGTCTGCAATCCGTCCCTTTCCACCTGACGTTAGTATACATGCGCCAGCCTTCTTGTCTGTGCTCAGTGTTTGATGTCAAATGGGAGGACTTCACCACAAGCCAGTCTCTCCATGCCCATTTAGACATCCCTGCGCTGAATCTGTACTGAAAGATTCTCACTGACAGAGAGACAGACAAACTTGAGACACGGCATAACTACTGGACCTCTCTTCTTGACGAAGACATTCGCAGACCCACAAACCAACACAACCTTTTCTACTCCTTGTATGATCCTGCTCCTAACCCTATTTACAGATAACCTTAGGAGTTTTCTCACAGGTACCTTGCGCTGTTCGTCCCACTGTCCCACGATCTCCTTAGCTGCTGGGTTAAGCCCTGGCTCTATTTCTACGACTTAGAACACTCCTCCCCACCGCTATTCATCGTCTGTCCCATCTTCCCTGCTTATCCCACGGGGATCTTACCTGCACTTGTCCGTTCGTTCATTCGTCTGTGCTCCAGAATCTTCACGACTACTGTACTCTCCACACCAACTCCAAGGCTGAGGGACTGATTACCTCATCTTACGTATATAGTTCTACTGTCGTCAGATTATGTCCTAGAATCTGTATTGATAAAGCCACTGGATGGCGAAACGTCTACAATAAAGATACCCAGATGTTGCACGTGTCTTAGTTTTCATCTTGTCTGTATTGTCTACCATTCTTGTACATTATAGACGGTTTCCTACACATAAATATAATGAATATACAGAATATAATGAATATACTCATATTTGCGTCCTAATTCTATGAGTAATTTTAAAAATTATTCTGCTGTTTAAACTATGTGAATGAGTCAGTATATGATTTAGTTAAGAGAATTAATTACCCTATTTTACCGTGAACAAGACGCACCGGTGTCGAGGCCGCAGCGTCCCCTTTCCCCACAATTCTGACTGACTATATTTGGGAAGAAAAAATGATAAATGGCACTTCGGCCTCCAAAATGCTGGGTAGATTTTCGAGGTTTATTTTTTGAAAAAATATGATCTTCGACGCCGTGAAATACGATAATTTTTCTCAAATAAGCATCAGGAGAGACGTAGAATGAGGGGAGATATCATCGAAGTGTATAAGTGGATGATGGGCATAAACAAAGGCGATATTAATAAAATACTGAGGGTGTCGAACCAGGTAAGAACCAGAAGTAACGGATTTAAGGTAGACAAATTTAGGTTTAGAAAGGACATAGATAAGTACTGGTTTTCCAACAGAGTTGTGGATGTGGAACAATCTTCCGAGTAGGGTGATAGAGGCTAGGACCTTGGGTAGCTTTAAAAAGTGATTGGACAAACATATGACTGGGAGGGGCTGGGTTTGATTGGTGTCGTCGGTACGGGAGTAAATTATTGGGTAGCTTTGGGTAGCAGTGGTTTCGATAAAAACCTGCCTTGTGTGGGCCAGAAGGCCTTCTGCAGTGTTCCTCCATTCTTATGTTCTTGAAAACGTTTAGGCTGTAACTATTCTGAAGGAACTGATTTCCGAGTTCGTGAGAAACTGGGGAAGAAAGTTGCGTTATTTTAATTACCAATAACGAACAAACTTGCGTTAACTAATGAATATATTTCTGCACTAAGGGATGAGTCTTCCTGAAATATTTGAAATATAAACATTTTTACATTGACAGAAAGGAAATTTGTTTATGTCATCGCTACTTCATCTTGGAGGAGCCGTGTTAGCTGGACGAGTCTGGCGACTCTTGGGCACAAACCTCCAGCAGACAGTCAAACGTTACAATGGGGAAAGTTCCTCAGTTGCTCTCTCCTTCCGTACTTTCTCCTCCAGCACTTTCCTTGGCACTACCACGTAAGTTCTGCAACAGTTCTACTAAATTTGCATGCTAACTAAATACTGATGTGCATAATTTATAAAAAATCGTAAAATAAAAAAAGCTTGGTGTATTTCCTGGTCTCACTGTATATAATGTATTATGTAAATTTGTATAGTGAATATTTGACTTGTATTTGGATTAATGGTTATTTATATATTAAGGAGAATGAGTAGGTTGTCATTATTTAGCGCGATAGTCCAAACTAGCCCACGAATATACCCACATATATACCCATATATATACCTTTACAGAACCAACTATAGGAAATAACCTGCTTGACTTGGTTCTTGCCAGCAGGGAATCGCTAATTAATAGTCTTGAGGTTAATGATGAGCTTGGGGAAAGTGATCACAAATCACTCAGTTTTAATATATCATGGAATTACTCTAATAATGGCAATCAAGTCTTTGTCCCTGACTTCCACTTGGCTGATTTCATAGGACTGAAAAATTACCTGGGTGGGCTGAACTGGAATGACCTGACTATGGGTCAGGTAGGTGGTGATGGTTGCCGACATGACATTTTCCAGAGCATAGTTCTAGCTGCTTAGGCAACTTATGTTCCAAATAGGGAAACCAGATCAAGCAAATACGATCCTAAATGGATGAACAATAAATTGAAACATCTCATTGATCAAAAGAGAGGCATTTATAGGCGAATCAAAAGAGGAGAGGGGCAGTTAAGAAATCAAAATATTCAGTTAAAGAGAGAAATAAAAAAGGGAATAAGAATGTCAGTAAGTTTGTCAGGCAGGAACGACCTCTCGTGAACCCATGCTGAGATTCATTAATTAAATGACGCTTTTTAAGGTGACTTCTAATAATGTCAGCTATAATTTATTCTAATAACTTGCCCACTATAGACGTCAGGCTTATTGGACGGTAATTTGAAGGAATATACTTATCCACTGATTTGAATATAGGAACCACATTAGCCATCTTCCACAACTCTGGCACAACACTGGTAAGGATGGACGCATTAAACACACTCGTTAATGACTGACTAAGCTCCATCTTGTATTCCTTAAGTACCCTGGAAAACAACTCTTCTGGTCCCGGGGACTTATTTTGCTTCAGTTTATCTAGCTGTTTAATAACCATGTCCCTCGTGACAGTAATATTAGTTAAAATTCATCAGGAACAAAATAATTTTTAATTTCTGGAATCTCATTTACATCTTCCTGTGTAAAAATTGACAAAAAATAGTCATTAAATAAGGAACACATTTCCAGTTCGTTATCCGTCAGCTGTCCATTCCCAATTTTCAGAGGTCCTACTTTTTCCTTCACCTTCGTCCTATACACTTGAAAGAACCCCTTCGGATTAGTCTTTGATTCATTAGCAACTCTGATTTCATAGTCACGTTTAGCCTTCCTAATCCCCTTTTTTACTTCTCTTTTAAGCTGAACATATTGGTCTGATGCGCCTATAAATTCCCCTTTTCTCCCCTAATAGATGCATTAGCCTTTTTGGGATCGTTATTATTAGACCTAATTTCTCTCTGGGGAATGTATGTACTCTGGGCACGATGTACATTATTAAGAAAAAATCATCAACACAGATCCCTTCGTAATCATAAGTATGATCATCGTCAATAAAATCATTCGCTAGATAACCCCAGTCGAGATTAGACAGGTGTTCAATAAGTCCATTATAATCGGCAGAACGAAAATCAGGGATTTTTACCGTATTATCATTATTCTTGTATTCCCAGTTAATGCTAAAAGTGATGGATTTGTGATCGCTTGAGCCAAGCTCTTTAGTGATCTCCAGATTATTTACGAGTGTTTCCTTATTTGACAAGATTAGGTCTAACAAATTATCACCCCTGGTAGGCTCTGTTACGCACTGCTTCAGAAAACAGTCCTGAACTGTTTCCATAAAGTCGCTGGACTCCAGATTACCTGACAAAGAATTCCAGTCAATTTGACAAAAGATAAAGTCCTCTACTATCGCTATGTTATTGTGTCTAGAAGCCCTAACAATTTCGTCCCAAAGATGTCTCCATCTATCCTGATCCAAGCCTGAAGGTCGGAATATTACACCTAGAATTAGTTTTTCTTGACCTTCTACAAACTCTACCCAAACAGATTCTGTTACTATTTTTATACCTGTTTTGATGCAACAATTTATATTTTCTCGTACATATAATGCAACTCCTCCCCCCTTCCCATTACATCTGTCCACATGGAACAACTTAAACCCTTGAATATTACACTCAGCAATCATATCTCGACTCTTTAAATCATACCACGTTTCAGTTAATGCAATGACATCAAAGTTCCCAGCACATGCTACCAAACGTAATTCATTAACTTATTTCTTGCACTACGACTGTTAGCATAAAATACAGTCATATTTTTTTCCTTTGCACCTTTTTCCTATTCACCTTTGCTTTTACATAATTTCTGTAATTATCATTACCTCTAACTAATCCTAGTTTATATTCCTAACAACACCCTCAACTGAGCTAGCAAGAAATCCCACACCTGCCCTGGATAAGTGAACCCCATCCCTGGCATACATGTCATTTCGGCCATAGAAGTGGTTCTAGTTGTCAATGAATGGTACTGCATTATCCTTACAGTGTTTGTCCAGCCAACAATTAATACCAATTGCTCTGGACAACCATTCATTTCCAACACCCTTTCTTGGCAAACTTCCACATATAACAGGACATGCCCCCTTCTTCCTAATTATGTCTATTGCTATCTTGTACCTTCTAACTAAATCCTCACTTCTACGCTTGCCTACACCATTGCCTCCAGCACCGAGGCAGGTAATCAGATTGATCCCATTACCGTTCATGATGTTGTCAAGCCGGCTAAGAATATCCTCCATCCCAGCCCCAGGAAAGCAAACCCTCTGTCTCCTACTCCTATCCTTCAAGCAGACTGTCTTATTCTTGTACCTAACCCAACAACAACAACATTGTTTTTACCTTCCTTGGTGTCGTTCGTCGTGACGTTCCCAGTAGTCGACTCACATTCGTCGGGTAGCAAGGAGAATGTGTTCGATGTTCACACAACAGTTTCCACAGCAGTCTCTTTCTTCTTCATCGTTTCTACCTCTTCATTCGTCTTCTTGATCTTCAACTTTGTTCCATGCTGTCCGGCCACTGCCAGGTTTCCTTCTTGACCTAAGGACTCACAAAGGAGGACTACTACGAATCCTCTTGTTTTCCTCCGTTCAATGCCGTATCTCTATCTTCGCTACCCTTAATTCCTCCTTAAGCTGCTGGTAAAATTGCTTAAAGGGGGGCATCTTTAGTCCACAAAGAGTGATTCAGTCCACGGAGAGTGATGGTTCAGTCCGGTTTACACTGTCATCGCTTTGTAGACTATATCATTCCACTTCCTAAAGTTTTGCATAGATCCTTCTTCTACATCTTCAGTGTCCAGATCATTCCACTTGATGACCACTCTGAGGATGAAGAACTACTTCCTAACATCCCTGTGACCCATATACTTTTGTAGTGTAAACCTTGGTAACAGTTACCAACAATTTGGTTTGCAAAGATATATAAGCAAACATTAGGGCATACTTATTAGAAAACGTTTCGGTCTTGGGACCTTGATCACTTCTAACATACACAGGTTAAAATGACAGTATATACAGGCAGAGAGTGAGGTAGGAGTGACTCATGGTGACCAGAAAAAATAATCATATACGGATGAGGACGGGTAGACAATGTGATCACGTGACTCCTGTGTATAGTGTATAGACAACCTACCAACAAGGACGATCCTATACACCATCTTATATCACAGGAAGTGCTTCATGTATTTGTTTTGACCTCCACAACATTGCAAGCTCCTGATGATATGTTGATTGCAACACGAAAGGCCTAGAGCTATCACTGAACTTCCCCGTGGTTGTTATATGCATATATATATATATATATATATATATATATATATATATATATATATATATATATATATATATATATATATATATATATATATATATATATATATATATATGAATATATATATATATATATATATATATATATATATATATATATATATATATATATATATATATATATATATATATATATATATATATATTGTCAAAACTGCTTTTTATGAAACAAGATTCAATTATATTCCTGTCGACCATGGACTTGCTTGATACTACTTTCTCAACTTTTTGAAAATCAATTGGATGGTTAAAATCTCTTACATGAATAAATAGAGCATTGGAATCTTGTCAACTTCTAATGCTATATTTATGTTGTTTTAATCTTAGTTCGAGATTTTTACCAGTTTGACCGTAATAAACTTTATCGCAAATTTTACAAGGAATCTTATAGACACATCCATCAGCATTTTGGGGGGAATTCTTTATCAAAAGTTTTTTTTACTGTATCAAGATTTTTGAATACAACTTTAATATTAAAAGTCTTAAGAAGAGAAGGCATATCAACCAAGTTTTCATGGTAAGGGAGAACCAACATATTTTTAGTTGAATAAGGCTGGTTGTCCCTTTTTGGATTGTAAAAAGTATTTCTAGCAACTTTAAAAGATTTATCAATTACATTTCTTGGGTATTTTAAAATCATTACCTATTTCATAAATTTTGGATATTTCCTCATCTATGAACTCAGGACTACAAATTCGTAAAGCTCTCAAAAACATTGATGAGAAAACAGACAGTTTGACTATCTTGATGCGAGGATAGAGTCAAACTGTCTGTTTTCTCATCAATGTTTTTGAGAGCTTTACGAATTTGTAGTCCTGAGTTCATAGATGAGGAAACATCCAAAATTTATGAAATAGGTAATGATTTAAAATACCCAAGAAATGTAATTGATAAATCTTTTAAAGTTGCTAGAAATACTTTTTACAATCCAAAAAGGGGCAACCAGCCTTATTCAACTAAAAATATGTTGGTTCTCCCTTACCATGAAAACTTGGTTGATATGCCTTCTCTTCTTAAGACTTTTAATATTAAAGTTGTATTCAAAAATCTTGATACAGTAAAAAAACTTTTGATAAAGAATTCCCCCCCAAAATGCTGATGGATGTGTCTATAAGATTCCTTGTAAAATTTGCGATAAAGTTTATTACGGTCAAACTGGTAAAAATCTCGAACTAAGATTAAAACAACATAAATATAGCATTAGAACTGGACAAGATTCCAATGCTCTATTTATTCATGTAAGAGATTTTAACCATCCAATTGATTTTCAAAAAGTTGAGAAAGTAGTATCAAGCAAGTCCATGGTCGACAGGAATATAATTGAATCTTGTTTCATAAAAAGCAGTTTTGACAATAATATGAATATTTCCTTTGGTTTATATAAATTAGATCCATTTATAATTAATAGAATTTGGGAAGAATTTAATAATACACTGGACAAATAATAATTTTTAAATTTTCTTGGGTAGAATAGTTTGTGGGTGAGTTTTGCAAAGGACCTATCCAAGTTGGGTCGGCGCGCGTCAGGTATTTAACCGTTGTGGGATCTGATAGTGAGGTGCTGGCCAGACCCCTTATATAGCTTCCTTGGATGCTTTACTTTCATAGTTCCTTGATAATGTGAGTAGCCACGAAAGCGCTTGGAATTTCTCTATTCTTTCAGAGTGGTTGTTTTGCATATATATATATATATATATATATATATATATATATATATATATATATATATATATATATATATATATATATATATATATATATATATATATATATATATATATATATATATATATATATATATATATATATGTACATACATATATATATATATATATATATATATATATATATATATATATATATATATATATATATATATATATATATATATATATATATATATATATATATATATATATATATATATTTTGTAAATGAATGGTTCAGAGAACCGACACGTTGATAAATTAGACACATGTGCAACTCTTAGGTATCTTTATTGAGGAAACGTTTCGCCACACAGTGGCTTCATCAGTCCATACAAAGGAGAATCTTGAAGAACAGGAGGAGAATGAGGTAATCAGTCCCTCAACCTTGAGTCGATGTGGTCAGTCCATCAATCTTGAATAGAATACGGCATATGTGCGGAGAAGGAACTTATAAACCGTAGGAAGGAGAGGTGCAGCAGTCATAGGTGGTGTCACATTTGTTCAATGTGGAAGTAGGTCGTGCCCAAGGGTTAGGCAAGCGAAGAATTCCCAAGTATTAAGATCCCAAGAAGTTGCAGTGTCTGACAGGCTTGTAGATGAATGGTTCGACTCAAGGTTAAGGGACTGATTACCTCATTTTCCTCCTGTTCTTCAAGATTCTCCTTTGTGTGGACTGATGAAGCCACTGTGTGGCGAAACGTTTCCTCAATAAAGATACCCAAGAGTTGCACGTGTCTAATTTATCATATATATATATATATATATATATATATATATATATATATATATATATATAGTGCACCACTCACTCTTTTTCCCTCATCAATTCTATGATTCACCTCATCTTTCATAGACCCATCCGCTGACACGTCCACTCCCAAATATCTGAATACGTTCACCTCCTCCATACTCTCTCCCTCCAATCTGATATTCAATCTTTCATCACCTAATCTTTTTGTTATCCTCATAACCTTACTCTTTCCTGTATTCACCTTTATTTTTCTTCTTTTGCACACCCTACCAAATTCATCCACCAATCTCTGCAACTTCTCTTCAGAATCTCCCAAGAGCACAGTGTCATCGGCAAAGAGCAGCTGTGACAACTCCCACTTTGTGTGTGATTCTTTATCTTTTAACTCCACGCCTCTTGCCAAGACCCTATTTACTTCTCTTACAACCCCATCTATAAATATATTAAACAACCACGGTGACATCACACATCCTTGTCTAAGGCCTACTTTTACTGGGAAAAAATTTCCCTCTTTCCTATACTCTAACTTGAGCCTCACTATCCTCGTAAAAACTATGCTTTCAGTAACCTACCTCCTACACCATACACTTGCAACATCTGCCACATTGCCCCCCTATCCACCCTGTCATACGCCTTTTCCAAATCCATAAATGCCACAAAGACCTCTTTAGCCTTATCTAAATACTGTTCACTTATATGTTTCACTGTAAACACCTGGTCCACACACCCCCTACCTTTCCTAAAGCCTCCTTGTTCATCTGCTATCCTATTCTCCGTCTTACTCTTAATTCTTTCAATTATAACTCTACCATACACTTTACCAGGTACACTCAACAGACTTATCCCCCTATAATTTTTGCACTATCCCCTTTGCCTTTATACAAAGGAACTATGCATGCTCTCTGCCAATCCCTAGGTACCTTACCCTCTTCCATACATTTATTAAATAATTGCACCAACCACTCCAAAACTATATCCCCACCTGCTTTTAACATTTCTATCTTTATCCCATCAATCCCGGCTGCCTTACCCCCTTTCATTTTACCTACTGCCTCACGAACTTCCCCCACACTCACAACTGGCTCTTCCTCATCCTACAAGATGTTATTCCTCCTTGCCCTATACACGAAATCACAGCTTCCCTATCTTCATCAACATTTAACAATTCCTCAACATATTCCTTCCATCTTCCCAATACCTCTACCTCTCCATTTAATAACTCTCCTCTCCTATTTTTAACTGACAAATCCATTTGTTCTCTAGGCTTTCTTATTGTTAATCTCATCCATTTTTCTTATTTTCAACAAAATTTGTTGATAACATCTCATCTCTCATTTGCTCTCTTTTTACATTGCTTCATCTCTTAACTTCTCTCTTTTTCTCCATATACTCTTCCCTCCTTGCATCACTTCTACTTTGTAAAAACTTCTCATATGCTAACTTTTTCTCCCTTACTACTCTCTTTACATCATCATTCCACCAATCGCTCCTCTTCCCTCCTGCACCCACTTTCCTGTAACCACAAACTTCTGCTGAACACTCTAACACTACATTTTTAAACCTACCCCATACCTCTTCGACCCCATTGCCTATGCTCTCATTAGCCCATCTATCCTCCAATAGCTGTTTATATCTTACCCTAGTTTATAAACCTTCACCTCTCTCTTCCCTGATGCTTCTATTCTCCTTGTATCCCATCTACCTTTTACTCTTAGTGTAGCTACAACTAGAAAGTGATCTGATATATCTGTGGCCCCTCTATAAACATGTACATCCTGAAGTCTACTCAACAGTCTTTTATCTACCAATACATAATCCAACAAACTACTGTCATTTCGCCCTACATCATATCGTGTATACTTATTTATCCTCTTTTTCTTAAAATATGTATTACCTATAACTAAACCCCTTTCTATACAAAGTTCAATCAAAGGGCTCCCATTATCATTTACACCTGGCACCCCAAACTTACCTACCACACCCTCTCTAAAAGTTTCTCCTACTTTAGCATTCAAGTCCCCTACCACAATTACTCTCTCACTTGGTTCAAAGGCTCCTATACATTCACTTAACATCTCCCAAAATCTCTCTCTCTCCTCTGCATTCCTCTCTTCTCCAGGTGCATACACGCTTATTATGACCCACTTCTCGCATCCAACCTTTACTTTAATCCACATAATTCTTGAATTTACACATTCATATTCTCTTTTCTCCTTCCATAACTGATCATTTAACATTACTGCTACCCCTTCCTTTGCTCTAACTCTCTCAGATACTCCAGATTTAATCCCATTTATTTCCCCCCACTGAAACTCTCCTACCCCCTTCAGCTTTGTTTCGCTTAGGGCCAGGACATCCAACTTCTTTTCATTCATAACATCAGCAATCATCTGTTTCTTGTCATCCGCACTACATCCACGCACATTTAAGCAACCCAGTTTTATAAAGTTTTTCTTCTTCTCTTTTTTAGTAATTGTATACAGGAGAAGGGGTTACTAGCCCATTGCTCCCGGCATTTTAGTCGCCTCATACGACACCCCTTGGTTTTGGAGCAGTTTAGACTATGTAGACCATATTGGTCAGCTTGCGCATCACTGCAAAAACACGTATATTCTGTGTGAATTTTGCCAGTGAAGTGGAGACCACTGCAATACAGAGGTCGTTGGGTCAAGGCATGTTCCAAGTGCCAAAATGGGAACTGTTTGGAGGAAGTCCCCAAAGTGAGGTGTGCTCACAGCTTGGAGACGGGCAGTCTCCCTGTCTGATGTTACAGCCCTAAGCATGTTGGCAAGCACTTTTTCAGCAATGGGCCATCCCAACTTGACTATTTGCAGGCCAGTGCTGCACTAGGTTTTGGTGCTGCAGCTGCGAGTCTCACATTCGGTAATGGCACTGGCTTAGCTAGTGCCCTGTATTCCTGCTGAGTCAGGAAGGTTGTCAGCAAGAATTTGTTTTATTAACTTGTTTGATGCTATGAAACAGGATGTGAGAGCTGGTAGGGCAATCTGAGTGGATTTGTGTATTCCCAGCCCCGCCAGGCCTGAGGCTTGCAACCACTGTCCATCTTCAAGGGGAAGATTCAATACATTCTCAAGGATCGTCTTTAGAAGGGAGTCATATTCCTTGAGTTTTGGACTGCTGAAGGATGGGGAGCCTCTCAGGAAGTAGGTAAGTTTTGGGATGGACAGGCACCTGGTGAGTAGGTAGAAGGCATCATTGTATCAATGCCGTGCATCCTGCCTTCCATCGTTCAGAGGTCTGAGATTTTCTTTTCTAGGGTCAAATGAATGACGTTGGGCTAAAGAGGAGCACCGAAGAGAATGCTGTTGGCTGGATGAATGACTCGTGCTTCTGGTAAAACAGGAGCACGAGCCTCAATGATCTGATGATTGGTAAAAACTATTTTGCATTTGGTGGGGTTTAAATATAAGCCCAGGCTCTCTTTCATGTCTTTAATTTTTCTGATGTCCTCCAGGAGAGATTCTGCAGTTCCGGCCAGGGTATCATCATCTAAGAACCAGATATTGAGCTCACTGGAGAGCGCTTCTGTGACTTCCTTGATGACCAAACAGAAAAGAAAAGGGGCGAGAGGATCCCCCTGTTGCACACCCTCACAAGAGTCAATTTCATGGTCTCCCAACAAAAGCTTAGAAGCCACACTATAACATGATTGTATGAAGGGATAGAGGGAAGGGAAGTGTCTAGAAACTGCTTGGAGAACAGCCTCTCTTCTGACTAAGTTGAATGCACTGGCAAAGTCCAGTTTGATCAAGGCTTTTTCTTCTGACATGTTGTTGATGTATTTTCGTGCTGCGTGGGCAGCTGCTTCACAACCCTGTTGAACATCTAAACAGAACTGAGTTGGTTTCGACACTGCGGCAGCCTCTTGACTCACCATTCTTACTGCAACCTTGGCGACAAGGCGCCGAAGGGTGTTGCCCACTGTTATGCGCCTGATTTCTCCACCCTTTTTCCGGAGGGCACACAGTGAGGCGCGAAAGAAGAAGGGTCTAATGACGTCGGAGCGCGCTGCCAGCCAAGCACACATACTGAAAAATTTGGTGAGTTCAGACAACAGCCTCTCTGAATTGAGTGCTGGATTGAGCATTTGTTTTAAGTGTTGTTGCCTTAAATCGGTGAAAACCCCTGCTGAGCCCTGCGGAAATGACACAGCTGCTTTATAAACACCAGCATCCTGTTGAGTTAAATGTTCCTCATCTGCTGCAATGTCAGGGAGGTCAGTGTTGGTACTGGGAGCTCTGGGTGAATGTTTGTCCTTCAGAGCTTGTGCTGTAATGACGTCCTTAGGAGCGATGGTATCCTCACTGGTTATAAGTCTCAGTGCTCCAGTAGCATTAGCCTCTTCTAATTTTTGCTAATTTGGGCTCTGATTTTTGAGGCATCAGGTGTTCTATTGTTGAAATTTGCCAGGCGGGTGTTTGTCGCCCTAAAGGGGAGACGGTTGAGGTTGTCATCTATAGGGAACGAATTTATTGTCCTATTCACAGATGTTGCCAGAGACTTGTCCCTCCATGGTGGGAAAGCCTGACAGGCATTGCCAAATAACAGTAGTTTGTGCTAGGAACCGTTGTTTGTGGGGACATCAGTGACTTTCTTCAAGAGGTCAGCGAATCTGCTAGCAGCTTGACGGCGGGCTTCTTTGGGATGTGTGTCAGCAACCTGGAGGATGTTAATTTGATTGCAGGTTTCAGGTCATCTGTAGAGGTGAAATCACGGTGGCTGTCAGCTCTGTCTGCTGGGAAGGGCTGATGGTTGTTCCCACTTGGACCCCTCCGGGAGCCTAGACATCTATTGTGTGCACGGATGTGCACACAATAGATGCCTTTATTAAATAAATAGCCTTTATTAAACAATAATCAATAACTATTTAATAAAATAAGTTAGAGCCAAAGTAGCTAATTTTTGTTCTTCATTTATCCATTTTGTTCTTCACTTATCCATTTTGTTCTTCACTTATCCATTTTGTTCTTCACTTATCCATTTTGGCTCACGAAATCGCAATGACACGATTGCAAACAAACCATACCATGGGCGGGGATAGAACCCGCGGTCAGAGAGTCTCAAAACTCCAGACCGTCGCGTTAGCCACTGGAGCAGCTAGCCACAATAAGATTCGTCCAACTAGGTATATTTCTACACAATAGGAAGGTTAGCATAGGCCACCACTGTGACCACAAATGCTGGTCCAGTGGCTAACGCGACGGTCTGGAGTTTTGAGACTCTCTGATCGCGGGTTTTATCCCCGCCCGTGGTATGGTTTATCCATTTTGTTCTTCACTTATCCATTTTGTTCTTCACTTATCCATTTTGTTCTTCACTTATCCATTTTGTACTTTACTTATCCATTTTGTTCTTCACTTATCCATCTTGTACTTCACTTATCCATTTTGTTCTTCACTTATCCATTTTGTTCTCCACTTATCCATTTTGTTCTTCACTTATCCATTTTGTTCTTCACTTATCCATTTTGTACTTCACTTATCCATTTTGTTCTTCACTTATCCATCTTGTACTTCACTTATCCATTTTGTTCTTCACTTATCCATTTTGTTCTCCACTTATCCATTTTGTTCTTCACTTATCCATTTTGTTCTCCACTTATCCATTTTGTTCTTCACTTATCCATTTTGTTCTCCACTTATCCATTTTGATCTTCACTTATCCATTTTGTACTTCACTTATCCATTTTGCTCTTCACTTATCCATTTTGTTCTTCACTTATCCATTTTGTTCTCCACTTATTTTGTACTTCACTTATCCATTTTGTTCTACACTTATCCATTTTGTTCTTCACTTATCCATTTTGTTCTTCACTTATCCATTTTGTTCTTCACTTATCCATTTTGTTCTTCACTTATCCATTTTGTACTTCACTTATACATTTTGTTCTTCACTTATCCATTTTGTTCTTCACTTATCCATTTTGTTCTCCACTTATCCATTTTGTTCTTCACTTATCCATTTTGCTCTTCACTTATCCATTTTGTTCTTTACTTATCCATTTTGTACTTCACTTATCCATTTTGTACTTCACTTATCCATTTTGTTCTACACTTATCCATTTTGTTCTTCACTTATCCATTTTGTTCTTCACTTATCCATTTTGTACTTCACTTATCCATTTTGTTCTTCACTTATCCATTTTGTTCTTCACTTATCCATTTTGTTCTCCACTTATCCATTTTGTTCTTCACTTATCCATTTTGTTCTTCACTTATCCATTTTGTTCTTTACTTATCCATTTTGTACTTCACTTATCCATTTTGTTCTTCACTTATCCATTTTGCTCTTCACTTATCCATTTTGCTCTTCACTTATCCATTTTGTATTTCACTAATCCATTTTGTTCTCCACTTATCCATTTTGTTCTTCACTTATCCATTTTGTTCTCCACTTATCCATTTTGTACTTCACTAATCCATTTTGTTCTTCACTTATCCATTTTGTTCTTCACTTATCCATTTTGTTCTCCACTTATCCATTTTGTTCTTCACTTATCCATTTTGTTCTTCACTTATCCATTTTGATCTTCACTTATCCATTTTGTTCTTCGTTTATCCATTTTGTTCTTCACTTATCCATTTTGTACTTCACTTATCCATTTTGTTCTCCACTTATCCATTTTGTTCTTCACTTATCCATTTTGTTCTTCACTTATGGAAAATTACATTTACTTGGATGTACCATAAGGTACATACTAGTAAATGGTAACTAAGATAATTATTATTTATCAAAGTTACATAGACAAATAGGAATATTTATCTAATTTATTTCTTGCAACTTATTTCTTATATAATTAGCTAATTTGACACCTACATAAATGGCTGTTAATTCCAACTGAGGTAAGGTACGTGATTTAATTGGAGACTCTTTAGAATTAGACATAACAAGAGAAATAACACTATTACATTAAAGGTAACCAACTGCTCCATACGCCAATTTTGAAGCATCACAAAAAATGTGGAGTATATTTTTCCCATCTGGATTGGCCACCTGGCGTGGGAACTCCAACATTGGAATTTTTTTAAAATTGCCAATTAATTTATCCCACCTGTTAACGAATTCCTCAGGCAGAGTTTCATCCCAAGCACATTTTGGCTTCCATGCTTCTTGTATTAATAATTTCCCTCTTATAGTAAGGTGTGACACTAAACCTAGTGGATCAAAACATTTGAAAACTTCAGCAAGCAAAACTCTCTTAGTTAATTTATTGGTCATACTGTAATTATTAGATTCTAACATTAACAAATTACTCCATTACTCATTGGACTTCCTATATGTTTAAGGTGTGCATTTATCGTCGCTTGAAGTAGGAACGGACTGGATGTAGCACCAAATAATACGCTCCTAAAGCGAAAGGTTTTCAGAGGGCTAAGTGGGTCACTAGGATTCTCAGGCCATAAGAAGCGGGTACAATCCCGGTCAGCCTCTTGTAAACCCACTCTTAGGAAAGCTTTACTTATGTCAGCAGTAAAGGCATAATTCTTCATCCTGAAATTTAATAAGATATCTCCTAATTTTTCCGTCAACAACGGACCTGTCATCAAACAGTCATTTAAATTAGGTACATTTTTGTTACTCCTGGCACTACAATTAAACACAATCCTCAGAGGAGTGATCTTAGAATCCTTCTTCACTCCGTGATGTGGTAAATAGTGACCATAAATTTTGGCTTGCTCAGGAGGTACCTCTTCTATAAATTTATTAATTAATTGTTCAGTAATTATATCATTATAGGCAGTCAACAATTCTGGAGTCTTACTCAGTTCGCGGAGCTGAGTCTTTAATTGTCCATATACCATTCTGTAATTAGTGGGCAATTCTGGATGGTTCAGACTCCACGGAAGTCGTACCCAGTATTGTCCAGATTCAAATTTTACATCTCTCAGGTATTGTTCCTGAGTAATAGAATCGTCTGGACTTTCTTCATTTACATTTATTCCAATGCTGTCTAATTCCCACAATTTATGCACTGGCTCAACACCATCCTCTATGGAAGAGTTATACTGGGGCACGACTTCATGAGTAAGACACACAATTATGGTATTTATAGTTTCCTCTAGTCATGAATTATTATTACGAGGAATCCTACCATACATTACATGTCCTCCTGCAGTCTTCAAAAGGGTGACACCACATTTCTTTACCATACCCTTTACAAAGGAGGCATAATAGTCACTACCTATCAAAATATTTATTGGGCCTACAGAATCATCATTAACACCAGAAGGTGCTAAATTTACATTGTGAGAGTCTTTCTGTAGCTTTACTAAGCCCTACTGTAGATATTTTCTCTGGAAGTCTATCTACAATTACTGCATTAACACGTTTTTTCTCATTGCCCAACCTGACAGTTACATAAACAGTGTCATACAATTGAGCCCTTTTATCTGAGAGAAAACCAGATAATTTTAATTAAAGTTGAAGGATCTCCCATCTGTACTTTCATACCATCAAGACATTTACGTTTTATGAAAGTACGCTGGGATCCTTGGTCTAATAATGCAGTTACATTTTTTGATTTATGCCTTTTATCATCAATTTTTACCTGTAACACAGGTAAGGCTACTTCAGCAAAACCATCATTATTAACATTAGCAGCAATTTTTACATTAGCCACTGTTGTGTCTGGATTGTCAACATTATCATTATTATCAATATTATCATATAGACCTTTACAGATGACTATATGGTGTCTTCCTTTGTGACATTTATAACAGTTATTTAATTTGGCATGACAATCCTTTACATTGTGATTACCTAGACATCTGATACATCTGTCAAGTTCCTCCAATCTTTCAACCTTATCATTCCATGAATTGTATGCATTGCAGTTCTTAGCAAAATGAGTACCCTTGCAGAAAAGACAATCTCTCTTTTCTTTGACTGGTTTCTTATTAACTGGGCTACTCTTAGGAGGGTACTTATTCTTCTTACCTTGTGGAGAATCATTATTTCTGATTCTTGCTACTTGATATGCACCTATGTAACTCTTTTTAGGAAATGAATTTTGATTATTAACATTGGGATAGTTTTTCCCTTTGTGAAACTTGACAGATACCTCAGAGTTATTATGTGTTGCATCTTCAGAATGAGTTGGTTGGCTGGTCTGCAACTGAACAATTAATTCTTGTAGACCTAGTCTTATTTCCTCCAGACCAAAATAACCCTTGTGATATTTGTTTGAAGAGCCATTCAAGTGTTTTATAGTTTAATTTATTCTGTACCATGGCACTCAATAACCAGTCCGATTCCTTCAGATTATATTTATTACTTAAAGTTTTGAGAGTGCTCTCCAATTTAACTCTAAACTGCTGTAAACCTTTGTAAGTGTGATCTGGAGATTTTAAATTAACAATGATATTCACTAGAACCAACCTACTTTGTTCTGTATTACCATAAGTGACTTTCAACAAGTCAACTGCTTCTTTGTAAGAATCATTTACATTGGGAAAGGCTTGTATGAGTATATGAGCATCTCCTCTTATCTGTCCTTTGAGGTAAAATAATTTAGTTACATAGGCTAGGTCACTCCTGTCATGCACAGCTGCTTTAAAAATACACCAAAACTCCTCCCAATTTTCACCAGGATTAAATACAGGTAAACATAATTCTGGGAGTTTTGGCAAAGATATATTATTTGTTGGAGCAGACTGATTAACTGCCTGGTTTACACATTTTAATTTATTCAAAGCCTGACTTTTACAAGAAAGAATCTTTTCTTCTATTTCATAATACTGGTTAATCATAAGATCTACTTCAGTCTCATCTACACAGTTTACTAACAAATCTCCTTCATATTTGTTATAATATAATTTGTATGAATCATATCTATTACCTAAAGCATCTAAATACAATTTTAAATCATCAGTTTTCACAGTTTCTTGATTCATTAATTCCAAACATTTATTATATGCCTTTGTTATATGACCCTTTCTAGCTTGCAGTGATGCTTTTTTTTGCTCTATATTCCATATGTTTGTCTTCTACATTAATTTCCTCATTTTCACCCATGATGCAATGTATTAAATTGAACTTATTTAATAACACTGATTATGTACTAAATTATGCACTTCATAAAGGTAAATATTAGAACTTACCTTTGAATAAATCCTAGCTACACTTGAGCTTAGCAATTATGTGTAAGAAAATTGTAATATAAATTTTAAATACACATTAATAATGTTAGCTACACTTGAGCTTAGTAATTACACATGTAAGAAAATTATAATATAAATTTTAAATACACATTAATATAAACTTTAGCCAGATTTGGCTTAGCAAATTTAATGTTATACAAATTATAATCCACTACACATTAAGTATATTTGTGGATTTAACATCCACCTCCTTCTGTCATTTCACATATAATTATTAAGTAATTAATTCACTAATTAATGACTTCACTAATTACCTCTGGTTCAAGAAGGACCAACGGGCAAATTATGGAAAATTACATTTACTTGGACGTAACATAAGGTACATACCAGTAAATGGTAACTAAGATAATTATTATTTATCAAAGTTACATAGACAAGTGGGAATTTGGGACACCTAGGTCACAAAAATGTCCCCCTTCGATACCTACAACTCTCATATCCACAAGTTGCTCTAGACCTATATTAATTACAAGTGAAATGTACATGCACACCAGGAATTCTGGTAAAATTATTATAATTTTTATGAATTCTATATTAAAATTAATAAATAATTACATATACACATTTACATAACAGAAGGAGAATTTATAATCATAACACTCACCAATTAGTCTTGAGATTACTATGTATAATACCCAAAACCTCCCTCTAACTAAATTTATGATGATAACACTGGCCAGAATTACAAACGTAAGTTAGATAGCTTATCTGAGGTTCCTGGAGCTGTCCTGTACATCGATTTAATCCTCAAATTATGCAGAAATGCACATACAACAATTTCGGCTCCTATTTGGGAGGTGTAAGCCCAATATAACCTCTAGAGCGACGAAAAATCTTCTTATTTTCACTAACGTTTTCTTGGCTCATTCAAAAACACAATTGTGATTCTTCCTGCTCGTCAGCGCAGGCGCCGAGCTTTCCATTTTTTATAATATAATTTTTATTAAATACAATATAGGCCATCAACTTACATATAAAATACTGTATTTCCTTAAAATACTTACAGAATTTTCCACATAGCTTATCCATTTCTTAATATTGATTCTGATACATTATACAATGTATTAACCAATATGTATTTCCAGTACTAATTCTGATACATTATACAATGTATTAACCAATATGTATTCCCAGTACTAATTCTGATACATTATACAATGTATTAACCAATATGTATTTCCAGTACTAATTCTGATACATTATACAATGTATTAACCAATATGTATTTACAGTACTAATTCTGATACATTATACAATGTATTAACCAATATGTATTTCCAGTACTAATTCTGATACATTATACAATGTATTAACCAATATGTATTTACAGTACTAATTCTGATACATTATACAGTGTATTAAGCAACATGTATTGCCAGTAGTAATTCTGATAATAATTATCATGTGTTATTATAGGCGTGATAGCGACGAGGTCACTTGGCTTCACCCAGGTGATAAAAGGCTGGATCTCATAATAGCCATGAATAATAACAAATTTTTCCACAATGGAGTACAACTTACCATAAATACTGACACACCTCTAGAACCTGAACACGTTTCTCAAGTGCTGACACATTTATATAAGTAAGTTTATATGTGTAATTTATTTTAACTTGAAGACTATATTAGCTTTATTTTGATAAAGAAATGTGCATTATTAAAATGTTTAACTTTATTACGGCTTCTGTTGACTCTGTAAAATTATTGACCATAATTTCTTTATCAATAAATACAAGTATAGACGAAGTGTTGAAGGACTCTGATAATTTACTCTGTCATTATAAATATTATTTACATAAACATTTACTGTAAAGAATAAAAGACTGGTTATTTATGTCGTGTACTTCCATATATACGAAAGTAAATATTGTTACAATGAGTCAAGTCATAGAGGAAACGTTTTTAATTAAGTTATAATTCAGAATATTGGATTAATAACTTGTCGTTTATTCATAAGTATTTTATTTTAATTTCCAGTATCTAAATATATCTCTTACTTACAAAATAGAAAATAATTTTTTGTAACCATTTTTTTACTATTCTGATTATAAGACGTTTTATTAATAATAATTTAATTTACATAAAACTTAATTTACAAAAAAAAAAAAAATCTAATTTGGCTTTTTCAATCAATAATAAGAAAAAAAATAATTCAGTAGTAATCCTTTGATTTAGAGTTTGAGAAATACGTAACGATTAGACAAGAATTCCTTATGAATTAAAATTCTAAAGTCTATATAGTAAAATGACAATATTTGTTAATGTAGATTCTTAGATTAAGTTAGGGTAAAGTGACTTAGTAGACTGTTGTGTTCTGTGAAGAACCTGTTGTTACTGTTGAAAAAAATAACAAGTTGAATTAACAACTTTAATAAACAGTTCTGTTGTTTATTGATAATAGTCGTAATAATATTATAAATATGGTTATTACACTACTTTTTTTCCAGAGCTCTCTGAGAGTATACAGTTTTCTTTAGTGTATCAGTTCAATATACTTGTATTAGATTAAAAAAAAAATGGAATCCCGGTGTTTGAACTTAATTGGTTCCTAAGTGCTGTTCGAACTGCGAAAAGTTCGATGTCCGAAACAGTATTTCTCATTTCAATGTATGTAAATGTAGTAATTGGTTCTGGGCAAGAATAAGTTACCCCCAAAGCGCAGAACACATACTATAATCATTTTCTTTATTTAATTATCAGCTTCACACACTGGAGGATGTTGGACTGACTCTTCGAAAGTCTCTGTGAGTTAGGTCAGTGTCAAAAGTCATCTCAAAACACTTTTAAAACAGGACCTCCCTGTAAAGTTGTAAAAAATTCGAAGTCACCTGTTGGTCCATAGGCTGGTTGACAGGAGCCAAGTTAGGAGGTTAAACTTCACAACTCTAAATCCACAAATCCTACTATGGATACTAAACATTCAACTCAGTATAAAAAGAGTATACCTACTCCCACTAAATCACAGAATGGGAAATCCCATGTAGTCACATATCAAGTTGTGAATACAACAGACAGTAAACAAACTGTCACAAATAAACGTACTCCAAAATGTGTACTTTGTGATGGAACACATTGGGCACAGTATTGTAATCAATACACATCAATGAAGGTACGTAAACACCGTGCTCATAGGCTGTAAAAGTGCACAAAGTGTTTAGGTGAACACAAAGGAGATAAATGCTCACTGAAGAAATTTTTTAAATGCAAGGGTATGCATCATACAGCATTATGCCCAAGCACTTACGCTGAACAACAAACGACAACAACTTTCAATGTGAGAGATGCGTCTAAATCGACTGCTCTCCCAATAGCTTGAGTTGAGTTATTTAATAAATTACACAAAACCAATGTGCTAACACTATTTGATCAAGGCTCACAAAGGGTCTTCATAAGAAGAACAGTGTTGCAGAAAATGAATAAACAAACCCATGCCAAAATACAGTTACATAGAGATGTTTCTTTCCGAAGTTCTGGTAAACAGACATATGACCTAGCCAGAATCACTGTTGGTCTAGGAAACAGGAAAAAGACAGTAGAAACTGTGGTAGTAGATGATTTGCCTAAGTCTGTGCAGATCCAGGGATTAAAAGAAACAGTTGCAGCACTGAAAGCAGCTAAGGTCAAGTTAGCCTGTCCTGACATACAGACGGACACAATTAGTCCAATTGATTTAATCATTGGAAGTGATTATTATCACTGTTTTGTGCAAAATATAGTAAGTAAACATGATGTTCACTTACACAAATAATCCGCACATAGAAGAGAGGAGCTTACGACGACGTTTCGGTCCGACTTGGACGATTTACAAAGTCACACTAACGAGAAGTAGAGCAGGACGGGTATATATAGGCAGGAAGAGGTAGTAGTAGTAGTAGTAGTAGTAGTAGTAGTAGTAGTAGTAGTAGTAGTAGTAGTAGTAGTAGTAGTAGTAGTAGCAGTAGTAGTGGTAGTAGTAGTAGTAGTAGTAGTAGTAGCAGTAGTAGCAGTAGTAGTGGTAGTAGTAGTAGTAATAGTGGCGGAGATGGAAGGAAGTAGTAATGGGGAAGTAAGGAGGAGGAGCCAGTCAAATACAAAGAAAGGAGAGCACTGCAAGGGAGCTAGGTGCCCACAAGGGAGCTAGGTGCCAACAAGGGAACTAGGTGCCCACAAGGGATCTAGGTGCCAACAAGGGAGCTAGGTGCCAACAAAGGAGCTAGGTGCCCACAAGGGAACAAGGTGCCCACAAGGGAACTAGGTGCCAACAAGGGAACTAGGTGCCAACAAGGGAACTAGGTGCCAACAAGGGAGCTACATACCAACAGAGGGAGCTAGGTGCCAACAGAGGGAGCTAGGTGCCAATAGAGGGAGAGCAAGAATACAGAGGTGGGGGGGGAGGGGAAATAATGAAATAAATAATGAAGGAACAGAAACACAAGACAAATGTAAGAAAGACAACACAGAAGAGAAAAAGGGAAAGAGGAAGAGGGAAGAATAAAAATGGAGGAATCAGGTTAGGTTACGAGTTTTCTGAAGTTTGGAGCATTTTACAATGTAGTGGGAGAGGAAGGCATCTACAGAGACGAAGCCAGGACTAAGATTCATACAAGGAAAGTTGTGTATTAGGGAAGATTCAACAAGAAAGCGATTGTTAAAGTTGGAAGTAGGGAAGACAGTTTTAGCAGAAGATCAGTCAATAGGATGGCTATGATCTCTGACGTGACAGAAAAGAGCATTGTTAGCATCGGCAAGCCTAACACTATTTTTGTGCTCCCTAAGTCTGTCAGAAAGAGATCGACCAGTTTCTCCGAAGTATTGAAGAGGACAGGAGGAGCAAGAAATGGAGTAGACACCAGGAACATCTGCAGACGGAGGAGAGGTATGAACGAGATTAGTGCGAAGAGTGTTAGTCTGGCTGAAAGTAACCTTGATGTTTAAGGGACGGAGAGAATTGTTGAGATTAGAAAGACTGGAAATGTAGGAAGGCAGAGGACAGAAGAGTTCCAAGGAGTAGAGAGTTTGGGAGAGAAGAAATTATGTTTAGCACGTGAGAGGGCAGAGTCTATGGAATGGGAAGGGTAGCCAAGACGGGAAAATGAATTATGAAGAGTGGAAATTCCTCCTGGAAGGAACTGAGGATCACAAATGCGGAGGGCACGGAGAAAGAGGGAGACAAGAACACTTTTCTTGACATGGGAAGCATGTTAGGAAAAGTAGTGAATGTACATGCCACTGTGCATAGGTTTGTGGTAAACGGAAAAGGAAAAACCTGTATCTGAGCGGTGGACATGGACATCAAGGAAAGGAAGCAAGGAATTAGACTCCCATTCAGCTTTAAACTTAATGGAAGGGGCAAGATTATCAAAGGCACCAAGAAATGGTTGGAAGAGACTGGAATCATGAGGCCACAGAGCAAAGATGTCATCAACAAAGTGGAGTCAGAGTGAAGGGCGAACATCGATGGTAGGAAGAACAGTCTCGAAGTATTCCATGTAAAGATTAGCAAGTACAGGAGGGAGAGGAGAGCCCATAGCGACACCGAAGGTTTGAGAATAACATTTACCTTGGAAGGAAAAGGAATTAGAGTCCACACAGAGGCGGATAAGATCAAGAAAGACATCAGTAGGTATAGGGAGATGAAGAAACCCTTCATGGACTTTCTCTCTAAGAAAATCAAGGACATCATCAAGAGGGACATTGGTGAAGAGGGACTCAACGTCAAGACTAAGCATCTTACAGGTTGGGAGAGAGCGAACCCGTTCAATGAAGTCTTGAGAGTGACGGAGGTGGGCAGGAGAAAAAGCACCAAGAAAGGGAGTGAGGGTTTTGGCCAGTCAAGAAGCAAGAGAATAAGAGACAGAACCTCTAGAGGATATGATAGGACGTAGAGGAATATCAGGTTTATGAGTTTTGGGAAGGCCATAGAAATAGGGAAGACAGGGACAGATGACACGAAACCACCTCAAAACTTTAAGGGTGATGGACTGATTACATCGTCTTCAAGTCTCTTCTGCCTCTGTCAACTTTTCTGTACTCGACTGAAGAAGCCTACTGTGTAGGCGAAACGTTTCGAAATAAAGATACCTAACTGTTGCATATGTGTCTTACCTAACAACCTGTCAGTATTTTATACCATTTTAATGTTCAATCTGTCAGACACTGCAACACAAGGGTATCTTGGTACAGACCTGCAATCAACTTCGACAACCTTTACTAGTGAGAACGGCTGGATTTGAGAGGGACCTGACCTCCCAACATCTGAGTTCTTACTTCTACTAGTGACCTACGTCTCACCTCCTGGCGCTATATAAGGCTCCATCCTGTCTCTTCAACTCCATATTGTTTCAGACTATGGAACAATGCTCTTCTCCAGACTGAGGGACTGACCACCTCAAAACTTTAAGGGTGATGGATTGATTACATCGTCTTCAAGTCTCTTCTGCTTCTATCAACTTTTCTGTACTCGACTGAAGAAGCCTACTGTGTAGGCGAAACGTTTCGAAATAAAGATACCTAGCTGTTGCATATGTGTCTTACCTAACAACCTAGCTCCCTTGTTGGCATCTAGCTCCCTTGATGGCACCTAGCTCCCTTGCAGTGCTCCCTTCTTTTTGTATTTGACTGGCTCCTCTTCCTTACTTTCCCATTACTATTTCCTTCCATCTCCGCCACTGCTACTACTACTACTACTACTACTACTACTACTACTACTACCTCTTCCTGCCTATATATACCCGTCCTGCTCTACTTCTCGTTAGTGTGACTTTGTAAATGGTCCAAGTCGGACCGAAACGTCGTCGTAAGCTCCTCTCTTCTATGTGCGGATTATTTGTGTATCGTTCCAGTCACGGTATTGTGCCTTTATTTGTTATTTATGATGTTCACTTGCTGAAAACAGCAGGAGGCCACATGATATGTGGTCCAATTCCCTCTCAAAGTGGGAAAGAAGCTGATATTGATTCAGTGGAAAATGTACTAGTTACGAGAATAACCGCTGATCATGTACCACAGCAAAAATTATCATTACTGGAAGAAATGAATGAACCAGTTGATAAGTTGTGGGATTTAGATGCGATAGGTATTGATGTAAATAAACCAAGCCCACAAGAGTCTCAGACTTATAACCAATATTTGGACACTGTCAAATATAAAGATGGACAGTATGGGGTTAGGTTACCATGGAAATTAAATCCACCACATCTGCCTAGCAATTATCTCATGGCTTTCGGACAGATGAAAGCACAAATACATGAGCTCAGGAAGAATCCAGAGCTGCTGACTGTCTATGATAATATCATACGAGAACAGTTGGACAATAAATTCATTGAGGAAGTAGTCGAAGATAAGTTGAAGACAGAAGCTGACTCATGGAGTCCTGGAGTTTACCTGGAGAGGATTTCGGGGGTCAAAGCCCCCGCGGCCCGGTCTGAGACCAGGCCTCATGGTGGATCAGGGTCTGATCAACCTGGCTGTTACTGCTGGCAGCACGCAAGCTGACGTATGAACCACAGCCTGGTTGGTCAGGTACTGATTTTAGGTGCCTGTCCAGTGACTTCTTGAAGACAGTCAGGGGTCTATTGGTAATCCTCCTTATGTATGCTGGGAGGCAGTTGAACAGTCTTGGGCCCTGGACACTTACTGTGTTGTCTCTCAGTGTACTCGTGGCGCCCCTGCTTTTCATCGGGGGAATGTTGCATTTCCTACCGAGGCTTTTGCTTTCATAGGGAGTGATTTTCGTGTGCAAGTTTGGTGCTAATCCCTCCAGGACCTTCCAAGTGTATATTATGTATCCCTCTCGCCTGCGTTCGAGGGAATACACATCAAGGACCTTCAACCGTTCCCAGTAATTTAGGTGATTTATCGCACTTATTTGTGCCGTGAAAGTTCTTTGTACACTCTCCAGGTCAGCAGTTTCTCCTGCCTTGAAGGAGGCTGTTAGTGTACAGCAATATTCCAGCCTAGAGAGAACAAGCGATTTGAAGAGAATCATCATGGTCTCCACTACGTGTTGTATATAATTGCCTCTAGGACTCGTCTCACCAATTACCATAAAGGGTAAAATACTTATGCAAGATGCATGGAAACTCAAAATTGGATGGGATGAGAACTTGCCTCTAGAAATGAGTCAAGCATGGGATGAAATATCCAAGGAGTTTAAACAACTTCATCAAATTAAATTTCCCAGGCAAATAGGTCAAGAGGGAAACAAGTACACATTACATGTGTTCTGTGATGCGTCAACCAGAGGTTATGGCGCTGTAGCTTACATGAGTAATGCTGAAGGAAGTACACTAATTACTTCAAAGGCCAGGGTAGCACCCTTGAAGGTCAGAACAGTACCACAAGTAGAACTGACAACACTCTATGTAGGTACTCTCAGAGGGTCTGACAGAGCTGAGTGAGCCTTCACAAGGGGCGAGTACTGTAACTTGTGGAACAGAGCTCTTCACTGTAACCGCCATTGACTTTACTCTGTGTAGTATTACTGTTTGTGTTCTATTTATCAGGAAGTTATAGATACATCTTTCCACCTTTCTTATTTATTAATGACATATATTGTGTGCGAAGGCTGTTGCAAAGTCGGCATTTTGTTTGTCCTCCGGTGCATCCTGGATCATGTCACAGTTGTCCAGTAGCAGGAGCGACCTGCTCTAAACCTATGCTGCCCTTGGTTGTGCCATTGTTAGGTATCCAAGTGGTTGGCGATCTTGCTTCTAAGCACCATTATAAAGATTGTTATGATATGGAATGTTAGTGTTATCTATCTGTATTTCTTTTAATGCTTTTCTGCCATCTTTGTGGAGTGAGGCTATATCCGTTGTTTTTAGTGACTGTGGGACGACCCTGTGTCTATGCTCCCTCTCCACGGAATATTTAATGCACGTTAAAGGCGGCTTCTTTGCAGTTATTGATGAACACGGAGTTCCACGAGTCTGTACCGGGACAGAGTGCATGAGCATGTCATTCATTGCTTTTTGAAAGTCCTATGGTGTTAGGATTATATCAGAAATTCTTGAATTACCCACATTTTGAGTCTCAGTCAAAAAAAAAAAAAATTCATTTAGTCTTATTAACTGCCCACTACACGATGAGTCATACTGGTACTTCTGTATCTCACAGTTCATTGTTGTCATCTGTGTAAGTCACATCTTGTTTAAACAGGGGCCCAATTCTGGCTGTGGTTTTTGCCCTAAATTTAGAATAAGAAAATAATTTTTTTTGTATCAATTTCGTTTATTGCTTTAAGTTCTTTCTGTGTTTCTTGGCTCCTGTATGATTTCTTAAGCTTAAGTTCGATGTTTACCATTTTTCTGGCCAATGAAAACCTTGACTAGAATCACAGTATACGTAAATATCTCCCGAGATTACATCTCGCTAGTTTACCTACATATGGATATATAAATGGCCCAGAAAGTAGGCCCCAAAAAGGCTTAATGGGAACACATCTAGATTTATATCTAGAGTTGACTCATCAGTTGCAAGAAAATTTACGATATTTACTAATTATGTTTTGTAACTTATTTTCATTAATAAGACAGTACCTCGACAGTTAGCGAAGGTTATTACACTGTCTGGGTTTACATTCCTCAACAATTAGACGATAAAACACAAATAAAAACTTTGCATATAGTTTAACCGTCATCTGTGTCTCTGTTAAACTTCCAGAGACATTTATACTTTAACATCGATCAGCTTGTAACATTAAAATTGCTCCATAAACATGCTTGTCTAATTCCATGATATCGCAGCGAGAGAATGATTTTCTCTGGCTCGTTAATGCGTCTCACGACATTTACTTTCGTTATTTACTTCATTCTAATATTTCTAAAACTAAACTAGATATACTAACGCTATATTCTACATATTCCTTCATGACACTTTATCATGAAGGAGTAATTCACTGTGTGATGAAATCCATAACAATGTACATTAGTTTCCCTTATTTTGAGTCAGTTATTATACCTGGCGGCGCCAATAACCACGTTGTTAGTCGTACCATAAGTCAAGTTCTCCAGTAATGGCGAAGAATCAGAGTTAACTCAGTGTACATAAGTTAACTGAAAGTGATATTAACTGTATTATTTCCGTAAATGTATTATAATATTCTGAATTTATAATATATGATGGCAGAATAACACTGAAATATAAAATAGAATAATTCACAATATTTTGTGTTTTTTTCAGTAAGGTTGAAGTACTTAGGTTGTGTTTACGTCAACGAGACAACCAGTGGTGGTACTGTACCATGCCAAAACCCGCCTTAGATTTTGAGGTAAATACTACGTAAAACGTTTACTGATTTGGAAGTCATTCTTATTCCTTATTACTACTACACTTCTCCTGTTTCTACCATAACCACTACAAGTACTAACCCTATTACTGCTACAACTATTGATTCAATTACTACTGCTACTACTACTACTGTGAAAATTATTACTATTATTATTATTATTATTATTATTATTATTATTATTATTATTATTATTATGTAAGTAAATCACTTGCAGGAGGTTTACAGAACATTACCTGAATTATTACCTGCAAGTAATTTGGGTGAGGTAAGTGGAACTTAGTCACAGTAGGTCACTACCACTCTCAGGAAAAGCTAGCCCTGACATTAATTAAATTAAAAATTACAGTATTAAAACCAGCTACTCTAGTAAATAAAGTTATGTAGACTGTATGCAATTTTGGTTTACTTGCTGGTTACACAAAATATTCATTTTATTTTTTTATTATCACACCGGCCGATTCCCACCAAGGCAGGGTGGCCCGAAAAAGAAAAACTTTCACCATCATTCACTCCATCACTGTCTTGCCAGAAGGGTGCTTTACACTACAGTTTTTAAACTGCAACATTAACACCCCTCCTTCAGAGTGCAGGCACTGTACTTCCCATCTCCAGGACTCAAGTCCGGCCTGCCGGTTTCCCTGAATCCCTTCATAAATGTTACTTTGCTCACACTCCAACAGCACGTCAAGTATTAAAAACCATTTGTCTCCATTCACTCCTATCAAACACGCTCACGCATGCCTGCTGGAAGTCCAAGCCCCTCGCACACAAAACCTCCTTTACCCCCTCCCTCCAACCCTTCCTAGGCCGACCCCTACCCCGCCTTCCTTCCACTACAGACTGATACACTCTTGAAGTCATTCTGTTTCGCTCCATTCTCTCTACATGTCCGAACCACCTCAACAACCCTTCCTCAGCCCTCTGGACAACAGTTTTGGTAATCCCGCACCTCCTCCTAACTTCCAAACTACGAATTCTCTGCATTATATTCACACCACACATTGCCCTCAGACATGACATCTCCACTGCCTCCAGCCTTCTCCTCGCTGCAACATTCATCACCCACGCTTCACACCCATATAAGAGCGTTGGTAAAACTATACTCTCATACATTCCCCTCTTTGCCTCCAAGGACAAAGTTCTTTGTCTCCACAGACTCCTAAGTGCACCACTCACTCTTTTTCCCTCATCAATTCTATGATTCATCTCATCTTTCATAGACCCATCCGCTGACACGTCCACTCCCAAATATCTGAATACGTTCACCTCCTCCATACTCTCTCCCTCCAATCTGATATTCAATCTTTCATCACCTAATCTTTTTGTTATCCTCATAACCTTACTCTTTCCTGTATTCACCTTTAATTTTCTTCTTTTGCACACCCTACCAAATTCATCCACCAATATTCATATAATACAAAAATTATTAGTGTTATTTGAATGGAAATTCTTAATAACACTTAACATTTAATTACTGGAAGACAATGCTGATGGAACACAACCTAACTATACCCTAACAACTAGGATTTATGATGACCAACGCAGGAACTGCTATACGTTATGGGTATGCATCATGTAGCTAAGGTATGTTGTTGTGAAGGATTCATCGAAGTCCTCTTCTTGAGGTCCTGCAAATTCCCTGTCCTAGTTCTTCTCCAAAGGACATTAACACGGACTCCTATTACAAATTCAGGCTGAAACACCCCAATTTCAATTCAAAGTTTATTCTCTATAAGGATTACAATGTTGATTTTACAGAAATTTGGTTATTGTGTGGTTTACATGTAGTAAAATAGTGATTACAGAGTGTACCACTAGAACACCTAGCATGGCTAGGCATTTCGGGCAGACTTAGTTTTATTCTTAATTGTAAAATATTACAAATTATGAGGTAAGTTGGTATTATGGCTAAGTGACTAAATACTAGTTTGTGAGTTTAGCAATGTGAATGCTTTTGTTTTGGCACAGTACATAGTTTCAGTTTTGGCCTCCGAGAAAACATTATGAAAGTTCAGTATAAATAATATTAAGATCAATGAAGAGAAATTTCAATTACTCCGATATGGAAAACTCGAGGACAATAACAGTGTACCGGAGTATAAAACAAATTCTAAATCACACAATAAAGCGAGAAACTAATGTGAAGGACCTGGGAGTGATAATGTCAGAGGATATCACGTTCAAAGACAACAGCAATATATCTACCACATCTGCCTGGAAAATGATAGGCTAGATAATGAGAATCTTCAAAACTAGGGACACCAAGCCCAAGATGGTTCTCTTCAAATCGCTTGTTCTCTCTAGGCTGGAATACAGCTGCATACTAATGGCCCTTTTCAAAGCAGGCTAAATTGCAGACCTGCGAAATGTGCAGAGAACTTTCATGATATGTATAACTACGATAAAGCAACTAAATTACTGTGAATGGCTCAAGTCCCTTGTTTTGAACTCCCTGGAACACAGGCGAGAAAGATACATGATAACATACACTTAGAAAATCCTAGAGGGACTAGTCCCAAATTTGCACACGAAAATCATTCCCTACAAAAGCAAAAGACTGGAACATCCCCTCCCCCAGTGAAAGGCAGGGGCACCATGAGTACACTAAGAGACAACACAATAAGTTTTAGGGGCCCAAGACTGTTCAACTGCCTCCCAGCATACATAAGGGGGATTACCAATAGACCCCTGGCTGTCTTCAAGCAGGCACCGGAAAGGCACCTAAAGTCAGTACCTGACCACCCAGGCTGTGGTTAGCACGTTGGTTTGCGTGCGGCCAACAGCCTGGGTGATCAGGCTATAATCCATCACGAGGCCTAGTCACAGACCGGGTCGCGGGGGCGTTTTTTCCCGAAACTCTTTTTAGGTATACTTCAGGTATACTCCAGGTATACTCCAGATAACCTCGCAAATCCACAGCATGGTACAACAATGGTACAGCATGGTACAACAATAATTTGCCCCACAGCATGGTACAACATTAATTAGTCCCAACAGAATGATGTAACATTAATTAGCCCCCACAGCATGATACAACAATATTTAGCCCACTCACAACATGATACAACATTAATTAGCCCACCCACAGCATGATACAACATTAATTAGCCACTCACATGATACAACATTAATTAGCTACCCACAACATGATACAACATTAATTAGCCACCTACAGCATGATACAACGTTAGTCACTCACGGCATGATACAACTTTAATTAGCCTACCCACAGCATGATAAAACATTAATTAGTCATCCACGGCATGATACATTAATTAGCCCACACAGCATGATACAACTTTAACTACCCCCACAGCATGGTACAACATTAATTAGCCCCCACAGCATGATACAACATTAATTAGCCAACTCACAGAATGATACAACATTAATTAGCCCCCACAGCATGATACAACATTGATTAGCCCCACAGCATGATACAACATTAATTAGCCCTCACAGCATGATACAACATTAATTAGCCCTCACAGCATGATACAACATTAATTAGCCCTCACTGCATGGTACAACATTAATTAGCCCCCACAGCATGATACAACATTAATTAGCCCTCACAGCATGATACAACATTAATTAGCCCTCACAGCATGGTACATTAATTAGCCCCACAGCATGGTACAACATTAATTAGCCCTCACAGCATGACAAAACATTAATTAGCCCCCACAGCATCATACAACATTAATCAGCCCACCCACAGCATGACAAAACATTAATTAGCCCCCACAGCATGATACAACTTTAATTAGCCCCCACAGCATAGTACAACAAAAATTAGCCCCCACAGCATGAAACAACATTAATCAGCCCCCACAGCATGATACAACGTTAATTAGCCACCCACAGCATGCTACAACATTAATTAGCCCGCCCACAGCACGATACAACATTAATTATCCCACACAGCATGATACAACATTAATTAGCCCCCACAGCATGATACAACAATAGTTAGCCCACCCAGAGCATAGTACAACATTAATTATCCCACACAGCATGATACAACATTAATTAACCCCATAGCATGATACAACAATAATTAGCCCACCCACAGCATAGTGAAACATTAATTAGCCCCCACAGCATGACGCAACATTAATTAGCCCCCAGCATGTTACAACATCAGCCCCCACAGCATGATACAACAATAATTAGCCCACCCACAGCATGGTGCAACATTAATTAGCCCCCACAGCATGATGCAACATTAATTAGCCTCCAGCATGGTACAATATCAGCCCCCACAGCGTGATACAACAATATTTAGCCCACTCACAACATGATACAACATTAATTAACCCACCCACAGCATGATACAACATTAATTGGCCCCCACAGCATGATGCAACATTAATTAGCCTCCAGCATGGTACAACATCAGCCCCTACAGCATGTTACAACAATATTTAGCCCACTCACAACATGATACAACATTAATTAGCCACCTCCAGCATGATACAACGTTAATTAGCCACTCACAGCATGATACAACATTAATTAGCCTGCCCACAGCATGATACAACATTAATCACCCACGGCATGATACAACTTTAATTAGCCCACCCACAGCGTGATACAACATTAATTAGCCCTCACAGCATGGTGCAACATTAATTAGCCCTCACAGCATGGTACAACATTAATTAGCCCTCACAGCATGGTACAACATTAATTAGCCCTCACAGCATGGTACAACATTAATTAGCCCTCACAGCATGGTGCAACATTAATTAGCCCTCACAGCATGGTACAACATTAATTAGCCCTCACAGCATGGTGCAACATTAATTAGCCCTCACAGCATGGTACAACATTATTTAAGATCAAATATGTCTTAGCACTGTCCCGTTAAAAAAGTTCCTTATTATATACTGACTCGACTCTGAGTGAAGATGTACACCGTCAGCTGGCAGCCATAACTAACTGTTTAGCAGGCAAGTTTATTATCTGCATGTGATATATATTCTTGGTCTTCTTCAATAGTCTTACTTTATATTCTAAGCAGTTTAGTTGTAATCATCAGCAGTAATCTCGTACTTACCTCCTGGCTGTAGAAACCTGTGTTCTACCTAGTCATTGTGGTAGTCTACAAGCCTCCGGATGCAACATCCCAGCAATTCCAGGAACAGCTGTTAAAAATTGACCACTGTCTGGAAAATCTTCCAGCTCCTGCACCCAACATCTTACTCCTGGGGGATTTCAGCTTAAGGCATCTAAAATGGAGGAATATAGCAAATAATATTGTTGCAGTAATAACACCAGGAGGCAGCTCTGATGAAAACTCACACTCACACGAGCTTTTAAATCTCTGCACAAAATTCAATTTAAACCAGCAAATAATAGAGCCTACAAGACTGGAGAATACACTAGACCTCATCTTCACTAACAATGATGATCTGATAAGAAATGTCACCATATCAAAAACAATATACTCAGATCACAACATAATTGAGGTTCAGACATGTATGCGTGGAGCCCCAGACCGACATAATGAGACTAGTCACGAGGGAGCATTCACCAAATTCAACTTCAATAACAAAAACATAAAGTGGGACCAAGTAAACCAAGTCCTAACCGATATAAGCTGGGAAGATATACTAAGCAACACAGACCCCAACTTATACCTAGAACAGATTAACTTGGTGGCACTCGATGTATGCACAAGGCTTATTCCTCTAAGAAAAAGGAGGAGTAGATGTAAAATAGAAAGAGACAGGCGCTCCCTTTACAGGCGACGGAAAAGAATAACAGAGCGGCTAAAAGAGGTCAATATATCTGAAATGCGTAGGGAGACACTGGTCACAGAAATAGCAAGCATCGAACTTAAGCTAAAGGAATCTTATAGGAGTCAGGAATCGCGGGAAGAAATAAAAGCCATAAATGAAATCGAAAGAAACCCAAAGTATTTCTTCTCCTATGCCAAATCAAAGTCGAGAACAACGTCCAGTATTGGGCCCCTACTTAAACAAGATTGGTCCTACACAGATGACAGCAAGGAAATGAGTGAGCTACTCAAGTCCCAATATGACTCAGTTTTTAGCAAGCCGCTAACCAGACTGAGAGTCGAAGATCAAAATGAATTTTTTATGAGAGAGCCACAAAATTTGGTTAACACAAGCCTATCCGATGTTATCCTGACGCCAAATGACTTCGAACAGGCGATAAATGACATGCCCATGCACCCTGCCCCAGGGCCAGACTCATGGAACTCCGTGTTCATCAAGAACTGCAAGAAGCCCCTATCACGAGCCTTTTCCATCCTATGGAGATGGAGCATGGACACGGGGGTCGTTCCACAGTTACTAAAAACAACAGATATAGCCCCACTCCACAAAGGGGGCAGTAAAGCAACAGCAAAGAACTACAGACCGATAGCACTAACATCCCATATCATAAAAATCTTTGAAAGGGTCCTAAGAAGCAAGATCACCACACATCTAGAAACCCATCAGTTACACAACCCAGGGCAACATGGGTTTAGAACAGGTCGCTCCTGTCTGTCTCAACTATTGGATCACTACGACAAGGTCCTAGATGCACTAGAAGACAAAAAGAATGCAGATGTAATATATACAGACTTTGCAAAAGCCTTCGACAAGTGTGACCATGGCGTAATAGCGCACAAAATGCGTGCTAAAGGAATAACAGGAAAAGTCGGTCGATGGATCTATAATTTCCTCACTAACAGAACACAGAGAGTAGTCGTCAACAGAGTAAAGTCCGAAGCAGCTACGGTGAAAAGCTCTGTTCCACAAGGCACAGTACTCGCTCCCATCTTGCTCCTCATCCTCATATCCGACATAGACAAGGATGTCAGCCACAGCACTGTCTTCCTTTGCAGATGACACCCGAATCTGCATGACAGTGTCTTCCATTGCAGATACAGCAAGGCTCCAGGCGGACATCAACCAAATCTTTCAGTGAGCTGCAGAAAACAATATGAAGTTCAACGATGAGAAATTTCAATTACTCAGATATGGTAAACACGAGGAAATTAAATCTTCATCAAAGTACAAAACAAATTCTGGCCACAAAATAGAGCGAAACACCAACGTCAAAGACCTGGGAGTGATCATGTCGGAGGATCTCACCTTCAAGGACCATAACATTGTATCAATCGCATCTGCTAGAAAAATGACAGGATGGATAATGAGAACCTTCAAAACTAGGGAGGCCAAGCCCATGATGACACTCTTCAGGTCACTTGTTCTATCTAGGCTGGAATATTGCTGCACACTAACAGCACCTTTCAAGGCAGGTGAAATTGCTGACCTAGAAAATGTACAGAGAACCTTCACGGCGCACATAACGGAGATAAAACACCTCAATTACTGGGAGCGCTTGAGGTTCCTAAACCTGTATTCCCTGGAATGCAGGCGGGAGAGACACATGATTATATACACCTGGAAAATCCTAGAGGGACTAGTACCGAACTTGCACACGAAAATCACTCACTACAAAAGCAAATGACTTGGCAGACGATGCACCATCCCCCCAATGAAAAGCAGGGGTGTCACTAGCACGTTAAGAGACCATACAGTAAGTGTCAGGGGCCCGAGATTGTTCAACTGCCTCCCAGCATACATAAGGGGGATTACCAACAGACCCCTGGCAGTCTTCAAGCTGGCACTGGACAAGCACCTAAAGTCGGTTCCTGATCAGCCGGGCTGTGGCTCGTACGTTGGTTTGCGTGCAGCCAGCAGTAACATCCTGGTTGATCAGTCTCTGATCCACCAGGAGGCCTGGTCACAGACCGGGCCGCGGGGGCGTTTACCCCCGGAGCTCTCTCCAGGTAAACTCCAGGTAATACCAGGATTTTTGCTGCTCTTGAACCGTGATGTTCATTAAAGGAATTTGCCACTTGCAGAATACCTTTTACGATGTTGATGGGTATACAACCTGCCTCAGTATCGTTACCTCCCAGAAACAAAGCTGTTAAGTGGTGTGGACAAATTAGTGCGTTCTTTAAAACAGAATTTGTATTAAAATTCAATACTCTAACCTCTGGCTCTCTGAATAACTTTGTTACAATCAGGGATCCTTGGAAAGTTTATTGGAAGTTGACTATGACCTACAAGTGCAGTTTTAGACATATTTGTTGGTATGATAGCTTAACCTAGGAATTTGCAGTCTATAAGCGGTGAACAATACACTGTTGAACTTAGGAGTGAGTGTCTACTGCTGGCAAGTAATTACAAGGCTTGACCTACACACTGGTTTATGCCACTAACAACAAAAATTTACACAGAACGACACACAGTTAAGGAAGGTTAAGGGAAATCAACCTGACGACACTGGAGGACAGGAGAGATAGAGGGACATGATAACGACATACAAAATACCGAGAGGAATTGACAAGGTAGACAAAGACAGGATGTTCCAGAGATGGGACACAGCAAAACGGGGACACAGTTGGAAGTTGAAGACACAGATGAATCACAGGGATGTTAGGAAGTATTTCTTCAGCCACAGAGTAGTCAGGAAGTGGAATAGTTTGGGAAGCGATGTAGTGGAGGCAGGACCTATACATAGCTTTAAGCAAAGGTATGATAAAGCTCACGGTTCAGGGAGAGTGACCTAGTAGCGACCAGTGAAGAAGCGGGGCCAGGAGCCTGGACTCGACGCCTGCAACCTCAACTAGGTGAGTACAACTAGGTGAGTACAACTAGGTGAGTACAACTAGGTGTGTACAGTCTTTGATTAGCACAAACAAAATTGGAATCCCACTTCTTAGGTAGTCAGTCAATACATATATTTGCATGCAAGTAACTTAGCCTAAAAAAAGCCTAACTTGCCTAATTCACTTACATATCTGTAACTTGACTTCTATGTGACTTCTCTCTTTGATGCTACGTGCTTAGGAAAATAGTTTCTGCAATCAATTAAATAATGTTAGAAATCCCAGCCTACATTCTAGTGAGTCCCTGTATTCTCTGAAGTTTCTTTAACTATCTTTAATGTACACAGAATGATTACTAGCTTCTGGCTAAATATTCAAGGGACAGTTCACTTAGCCAACTCGGTTGCCCGCTAAGTATCCTAGCTTGGGCTCTAGACCTGTTCATAACACAATGCTAAATTATTCCTGTCTTTCCCCCAATAATACGAATGACCTCGGTGTGTTGGTGATGCCTATCTATTTATCACTGCCAGACGAGTATTTTTTAAGGAGCTTGGAAGGTGGATTTTTTTTTTTTTTTATATATATATTTTATTTAAAAGACATACATAGTAAATAAAAATAAACGACAAATTACATAGTGAAAACAATGATGAAAAATTCTGCATAGTACATGTACTTTCCAATTAACATATTACATCTGAAAGACACAAATCTGTACAGTAAACAATGACCACTCCAATCCTTGAAGTAATGACATTATGTCTGGAACACTAAATCTAACCTAAAGACTCCTTGGCAAGTACATCTAATTCCTGATTGTACATCATGCCACGGAATGTACACTTTACATTGTACATCCTGCCACGGAATGTACACCTTACATTCTAAAAACACTACCCCCCCCCCTTCTTGCATGTCAATCCACCTGACACGTAACAATCTTTATATGTAACTGTATATTGTATGAAATACTTTCATTATTCCATATTGAACAACATGATACGTTCAGTATCACTCAATGTATTGATATAATATAAAATTCAATTCTACATGATTCATGTACAACGTATATCTACTAAACACCCAAACATATCACCTTCTCCAGGAAGGTATAAATATATACATATGTTACATACACTTTACAACACAACCAGTGAAACTATAAGCCTAATCCTATGTCATCCATCAATTACCCTATAATATATATCAACTCAACGGTAACCTAAACCTACGGGCTCTATAGAGCTCCCATGAAAAAACAATATGTAATAAGAAAACAGGATAAGTCAAGCTTTCTAAAAATATTTCACCCATATCATTAAAACCACTACTAAGATGTAAGTCTGTTAGCACAAAACATAACAGTGCATGACCTTCACACGTCGATAAATACTGAAGCCTTCCTACCACTCGCAATACTTCATGTGTATATATATATTTCGCATTCACACAGTGCACCCACATTGTCATTTCATTACACACATACCAATAATTTCGTTGCAGATATATAATATTCCATCACATTACGACGTCTGTCGTCCTTTGTCAATTGCATAATTAATAATTAAATTGAAGAACTTGTATCGTTCACAACACACAACCCGCTCATCACACAGTCAAAGGCACTTATGTCTCAGTACTATATTCATTCTCTTCCACACTAAACCCTTTCACACTGTCCTTATCGGGAAGCCAGCCCGCCGCGACCCCTTACATTGCACGTAAATCCCATAAATCCCTCAACCGAAAACTCCGATAGCCCTCAGTAAAAGCAGTCTCCCAACTCCCTCCATAAATTTCCCTATTACGACACTTAGTTCTGTAAAATGTCGCAGCTAACACCTTTATCCTCTCATCCACGCCCACCTCCCTCATGGCCCATGACGTATATATAAAATCCGTGACCAAATACGCCACTGCATTCTCCACCATCTTACTCACCCCACCTATATCCAAACTTAAAGCCCGCAACACCTGCAACCCTCCCCCACCCACTAACCTGAACACCTTTCCTAACCAGACCCGCACAACTTCTATACAGTCACAAAAATATACCGCATGCAAAATTGTCTCCATGCTTCCACACGCTCTACATTCCCCTCCCTCCCTTATCCTCCTATTGAATAGGACAACCCCAGACGGCAAAATCCCATGTAAAAATCTAAACATTACCTCCCGAACACCCGGTTTTACACGTAATTGTTTTAGACGCGTCCATATTTCGTTCCACGCATACATAGGGTATGCTCCTTCAACAGCAGCCACCACTGACCTACCTTCCACTCCTTCGAGGACCCGCAATTTAACACACGACGGATCCCTCACTGTCATTAATAACCTCAACATGGCCTCACCAACTATTAAATCCCTACCCCCCCACCACCGTTGCATATCCTTACGTACTCGCACAAGTCCACCTCCCCTCCCGCACCCCTCCCTTATATAACTTCGTTTTAGGTACACGCTCATCATCCTTTTTTCCAGAGGTAAAAGTCCCAGCCCTCCTCGACTGACCGGAAGTGTTAACACCGCTCTACTTAACCATTCGCAGCCCGATCCCCATATAAACCTAAAAACCCCATGTTGTAAACGTTTCACCTCACGTCTCATCAGCGGGTACATGACAACGACATGCCATATCTTGCTGTACAATAGCACGTTCGTCACTATTACTCTTTGATGCAGCGTTAGTTGCGCCGCCCTCAAACCACCAAGTCTTTTCAATACTCCATCCACTATTCTCACCGAATTCACCTCTTGAGCCACCCGTGTATTTCTCACATAAATTATCCCACATATCATTAGTTGATCCACCACCTTCCACCCACCCCCTACCACCTCATCCCCATTTGTACTATCCCTTAAGTCTAGAAACTTAGTCTTCTCAACATTAATTTTCATACCTGAAGCCTCCCCAAACACATCCACCACCTTACCCACCCTAAGCAAATCCCCATTACCTCTCACCAAAACAGTCGTGTCATCCACATAACCTACGATACCAGCCCCCCCTCCCCCCGGTCAGTACCCTCCCCACCTCCCGCAACACACCTCCGAATGGCCCTATAAAATGGATCCTGTATACACGCAAACAATATTTGTGATAGTGGGCAGCCTTGGCGCAGTCCCCGTCGCATCTGTATTTTAACTCCTAGCCTCCCGTTAACCTGCACCCTCATCGACGCCCCCTGATACAATAATTTTGCCCAAGATATTATTTCTTCCCCAAAACCTTGCCAACGCATGAACCTCCATAACGCTTCCCTTTCTACACTATCATAAGCAGCCTTCCAATCTAACGCCAATACACCTCCATCACCCAACTCCCCCAGTTTCTCTATAAATTCTCGAATCATGCCATGCCCTTCATACATCGACCTTCCTGGCACCCCATATTGCCCCCTATCAATTACCTTGCCTATTACCCTCTTGATTCTGTTCCCTAATATTCTCGCAAACAACTTATAATCTCCACACATAAGCGAAAGTGCCCGATAATCCATTACCGTTGACTGCTCCCCTTTCGGTACCAACACCACAACGGCCGTCCGTTGCTGCTCTCCCATTACCTCAGCCGCCTTAAGTATGTTAAACAGCCTTACTAAAAAAAACCTCAGAACCCCCCAATTCTTTACGTAGAAATCATTTGGCAGTCCGTCTATACCCGGCGCCTTTCCCAAGCTCACTCCTGACAACGCCTGCCAAATCTCACACTCCGTAATCGGCCCACCTAATGTCACCCGATCTTGACCATCAAGCTCACACTGCACATACTCTCCCATTTCCCTCAATGCCACCTCACGGAAGCCCACGCTTTGCGTATATGACTTAAACCAAGCGTCTACATATCCACTCATACCCTCTGTCGTTACCAATGCTTGACCCGCTCTATACCCTTCCATCCCTACATGTACGTTTAACCCCATCATCTCCATCGTCACTCTCCTCTTTCTCTGGCCTCTTAACACGCAAGCCGACGGCCGATCACCCCATAGCACTTCTTCCAATCCTCCCATAATTCGCACACCATCAAAACGCTCGTTTTGCAATACCCTAATACTCTCCTTTAAACCCTCAATGTCCTGCACTGGATAGCTTGCTCCTCCTCTTGCATAACAGTCACGCAGCTGCCCTTCAAGATATCTTTGAAACCCATACTTTAACCGATTATCTTCCCTCCCACGACAAATATAATATTCTCTGATACGATTTTTAGCCACCGAATCCCACCAATTTACCAGTTCATCATCCCCCGGCGCCTCATCCACCAACCGTTCCCACAATTGCGCAAAAGACTGACGACATTCCTCACCCTGCAAAAGCTTCACATTTAACTTCCAATAACCTTGACCCCTTCTAGGCAATCCCTCCCATTCTAGGTCCACCATTACTCCTCTGTGATCCGAAAAAACCGCGTCCACCACACGCACTCTGCTCACTATTACTGTTCGGGGCACATACAATCGATCCAGTCTTGCCGCATATCCACGTCTAACAAAAGTATGTTCTACAACCCCACCCCCTCCAACGTCCATTAACCCCACTCCATTTAATAATTCCCCCAAAATCCCCAAACAATACCCTGCCCCTCTAGGTTCCACATCCTTACGCCTTATCACACAATTCCAATCACCACCAATTACAGCTACACCCGGCAAAGCACGCAAATAATATACTAGGACATCCTTCACAAATTTATTCTTAATACGCACATCTCCCTCTGCCGGACCATACACACACACCAAACTCATCTGTACCCTACCCCACCACCCATCTACACGAATCACCCTCCCCTCCCCACCCTCACAATGCCTCACTACGAACGGGCTAGTTTCCCTTACCAGGATGGCAACTCCTCCTTTCAACCTTATCGCATGCTCCACATACACATTATACCCATTCACCTTCAACTCATAACCTGGTCTGTAGTTGTGTTCCTGCACGAACACCACGTCAACACTATTACGCACCAAATATTCACTAAACCATACACACTTTCTCTCTGATCTCAATCCATTAATGTTCAATGTCATGCACTTGAAGCTTACAGAGTGGTTTTCCTTCTTGACCCTGGTACTGTCTTGCCACCAGATCGTTTCGTGACACCTCGGTCCCTCTCCCCCCCTTTAGAAACGCTCTTAACCAACTCCTGCCCCTTAGGGCCGCTGTGTCCTCTCTGCGTAACTTCCGCCCAGGACTTTTTGCCAGTGCGCTGAGCAGGCGTGATCACGTCCTCGGAGTCAGATAGCGCAGCAGCGCGCTTCCGTGATACTCCCTCTGCTTGCATCATGTCGTCTGATACATTGTCCCGGTGGACCTCCACCTCCACCTCTTGCATCAAAATATTCTTATCACACTGCGCAGACCGCAGATCCTGTTCCACGCCCTGATCCACAACAGACCCAAGAACTAGGTCTGGACTCCCAACCTTCCCAATACTCTTGTCAGCCAATAACACATTTAAAGCCATGGCTAATGAGTCTTCCACATCGCTATCACTCGCAGTCGGGGTGTCCTCTTCCAACACCTGAGCTGCGTTCAATGAAGGGGTGTCCCCCCCCCCTCGTCACACCTGCTGACTCCATCTCCTCCGCTCTCTCGACCTCCTCACTCCAGGACCCACCTTGTGTAGGCAGAGTCACATAGGGCAAATCTTGCTCCTCACCCTTCTCTACTGCTGTATGTCGTTGCCTTTGTTCCATGTTGCCACGCCTCCTTCCACACAGAGCCGCTAGGTGATCATATGACCCACATAACCGACAGGTCCGGCGTTGCCCAGCGTATGTCACAAACACCTGGGTACGAAATTCTGGCAGCACTACGTACGACGGAATAGGGTAACGTAACGTCATCTTCACAGAATACGTTCCTTCGAGTTTCCCTGCGTATGGCCCAGTGGCCCACTTCCCAACAGTGGCCATATGTACTGTACCATATTTGCCCATCGCAAGACGGATGTCAGAATCATCCGCCTCGAATGGCACATTTCTAATCTTAACCCATGTGTAATGGCGAGAAACGTCGTGAAGTCGCACGGTCACAGCGGAGTTAACTGTCAAAGTAACCTCCTGGTACTTGTCTACCACCGCCTCATACACACTTGCCAAATTAAACTTGACAAAGATCCTCGTCGTGCCATTCAGCGCTACTCCATATATCTCCTCGTCAGCAATACCATATGTATCTCGTATGATTGCAGGTAGTAGCAGGTCCATAGAAGTTCCTGTCACAGCCCCACGGATAAGCTCAACACAGACTGTGTTTATGCGTCTCCGGCTGGCCTGCGCCATGCTGTGAAAATATAACTGCCACTAATCAACGCCAGGGGCAGCAGCAGCACACGTCCTCACTACTCAAAGGTTGAGTGACGAAATGAGGTAGCTCGCCTGAAAACAGCAGAGGGGTGCAGAGCACAACCGCACTCTACCGTGGTCAGGCAGCGAAAATGAAGGTGGAGTTATCAGCTCTTGTCTGGTTCTTCACTCAACGACTGCTGATGCCTGAAGACCATTCAAGCTTTCTGGGCAGCTGCAGCTTGCCTTGCTGTAGGCTGCCCGCTGTCTCAATATGTCTAACCTCACTAATTAACATTAATTCTAATACTATATACTAATGGTTCAAGCATACCTAAATTATTCTTCAGGCCTAAATCTATAAATTAGTACACTAATATTACGGTATCTTTGTTGTTTTCTAGAAATTTGTTGCTGGGTTTTAAAGAGGAAGTAATACTCTGATCGTAAAAAAAAAAAAAAATTCTTCAAATGTTTGCTCTGTCTTTGAATATCATGAGTGAGAAGCACTAGGATGGCAAGATTGTTAAACCACTTACATAAATTATTAGGTAAAAATGCAGTGGTGAGAGCTACGTAAGTCACAAGACCACTACTCAGTGGTAACTGGCAGCAAGACCATTCTACTGTGGAAACCAGGGATGTAGTCTAGAATATTGTGCAAAATCTGTGAAATTTAATTTTCGTATTAAAAGTACCATTTCCTTGGTTCAGAGCATTGTGTAAGAAGACCACGAAACAAGAAGGAAAGTGGAGTAGAAGGGCTGAAGAGACGAAAGTTGGAGGGGGAGGAAGCCAATAAGTCAATTAAGTTCTTCATGCCTTTCTTTGAAAAACCCGGAATAATATATTCTGCACGTTCCATGGAGTCAACTGCACCTACTACAAGTTGTTAGAATCCCTGATACACCCCGTCAACTAACTTCACGAATACCACCTGGTGGTTCACACTTACACTCGCACACTCATTTGACCATAAACAGTAATATTAATCTCAGTCTTAATATAATGAATCCTGTGATACTCCAATACTGAAACTATATACTGTGCCAAAACAAAAGCATTCACACTGCTAAACTCACAAAATAGTATTTAGTCACTTAGCCATAATACCAACTTACCTCATAATTTGTAATATTTTACATTTAAGAATAAAACTAAGTATGCCCGAAATGCCTAGCCATGCTAAGCGTTCTAGTGGTACACTCTGTAATCTCAATTTTACTACATGTTAAACCAAACAATAACCAAATTTCTGTAAACTCAACATTGTAATCCTTATAGAATAAACTTTGAAGGTGGATCAAATACAAATGCATCACAAGCCGAGGAGGAAGTCAAGTCAGATAAATCCGGGTATGAAGAGATTAAAAGTGAGGCTGCCAGAGAAAACGTGAACATGACAGGAGGGGAAGACTATGGTGGTGGTGGTGGTGGTGATGGTGATGTTGAATTTACTGGCAAGATTTTACCTCGAGCAGGGGTGCCTGGACTCAGGAGGACCAGGAAACACAACCTTCCTCTGAACCACCCACAGAACACTCTCCACGCTGACAAAACACAGAAGTTGTGTTCATCAAAGAATAAGTGAGAAAAATAACCTGGCAGTGTTCGTGAATTGCGACAATCACTCACTTAACTTGGTGGGTATACATGCCCCCAAGTTGGATACAATGATGGTTACATTTTCTGGAAAAATCGAAGCTCTCAACGTGTTCTTTTCTCGTTCAAAATATTGCTGGGAAAAGCTCAAAAATACCATGCCTGTGGTTGTTAAAAGTCGTTGTCTGAGTGGTATACAAATGCAGATGGAATAACAAATAAGTGTGAGGAGTGTCATGAAAGAATCAAGGAGACTTCCCCAGACATAATAGCACTCACAGAAACAAAACTCACCAGAATAACAGATGCAATCTTTCCACCCGGATATCAAATCCTCAGGAAAGGCAGTGGGGTTTTGAGAAAATGGAAGGAATGGACGGCATGAGTGAAAGGGACTACTTAGTAGGAACAATCCAGTCTGAAGGCCATAAGGTGATAATTGCAGTAATGAACAACCCGCCACAGAACTGCAGGAGGCCAAGAGAAGAATACGATGAGAGCAACAGAACAATGGTCGACACACTAGCCGAGGTGGTCAGAAGAGCTCACATGGGGGGAGCAAAGTTACTAGTTATGGGTGATTTCAATCACAGGGAGATTGACTGGGAAAACCTGGAGCCCCATGGGGGTCCTGAAACATGGAGAACCAAGATGATGGATGTGGTACAGGAAAAACCACATGCACTAACATGTCAGAGACACTACCAGAGAGAGAGGTGAGGATGATCCAGCAAGACTGGACCTTGTATTCACCTTGAGTAGTTTGGACATCGAGGATATCATGTACGAAAGGCCTCTAGGAGCTAGTGATCATGTGGTTCTGTGCTTTAACTACATAGTTGAGCTTCAGGTGGAGAGTAGCAGGAATAGGATTGGAAAAACCAGACTACATAAGGGGGGACTACTCAGGCATGAGGAACTTCCTGCAAGACATTCTGTGGGAGAGAGAACTGACAGGAAAACCAGTACAAGAAATGATGGACTATGTGACAACAAAATGCAAGGAGGTAGAGGAGAGGTTTGTTCCCAAGGGAAACAGAAATAATGTGAAGAACAGAACGAGTCCTTGGTTCACCCAAAGGTGTAAGGAAGCAAAAACTAGGTGTACTAGAGAATGGAAAAGGTACAGAAGACAAAGAACTCAGGAAAATAAAGAGATTAGCCGAAGAGCCAGAAATGAATATGCACTGATAAGAAGGGAGGCTCAACGACAATATGAAAATAACATAGCATCGAAAGTCAAGTCTGACCCGAAGCTGTTGTATAGCCACATCAGGAGGAAAACAACAGTCAAGAACCAGGTAATCAGACTGAGGAAGGGTGATGGGAAGTTCACAAGAAACGACCAAGAGGTATGTGAGGAGCTCAACACGAGATTTAAAGAAGTATTTACAGTGCAAACCAGTAGGACTCCAGGAAATCAGAACAGGGAGGTACACCAACATGTGCTGGATGAGGTACACATAACCAAGGAGGAGGTGAAGAATCTGCTATGTGAACTTGACACCTCAAAGGCGGTGGGACCAGACAACGTCTCTCCATGGGTCTTTAGAGAGAGCAGAGAAACTGTGTGTGCCATTAACAAAGATCTTCAATGCATCCATTGAAACTAGGCAACTCCCTGAGGTATGGAAGATGGCAAATGTAGTCCCAATTTTTAAAAAAGGAGACAGACATGAGGCATTAAACTACAGACCTGTGTCATTAACGTGTATAGAATGCAAAGTCATGGAGAAGATCATCAGGAGGAGAGTGGAGCACCTGGAAAGAAACAAGTGTATAATCGACAACGGTTTCAGGGAAGGAAAATCCTCTGTCACAAACCTACTGGAGTTCTATGACAAGGTGACAGAAGTAAGACAAGAGAGATAGAGGGTGGATAGACTGCATTTTCTTGGACTGCAAGAAGGTCTTCGACACAGTTTCTCATAAGAGGTTACTGCAAAAGCTAGAGGATCAGGCACACATAACAGGAAAGGCACTGCAATGGATCAGAGAATGCCTGACAGGGAGGCAACAACGAGTCATGGTACGTGACGAGGTGTCAGAGTGGGCTCCTGTGACAAGCGGGGTTCCACAGGGGTCAGTCCTTGGACCTGTGCTGTTTTTGGTGAATGTGAATGACATAACGGAAGGGATAGACTCAGAAGTGTCCTTGTTTGCGGATGATGTGATGTTAATGAGGAGAATCAAATCGGTCGAGGATCAGGCAGGTCTACAAAGAGACCTGGACAGGCTACAAGCCTGGTCCAGCAACTGGCTCCTTGAGTTTAACCCTGCCAAATGCAAAGTCATGAAGATTGGGGAAGGGCAGAGAGGACCACAGACACAGTATAGTCTAGGCGGCCAAAGATTTCAAACCTCATTCAAGGAAAAAGATCTGGGGGTGAGTATAACACCGAGCATATCTCCTGAGGTGCACATCAGTCAGATAACTGCTGCAGCATATGGGCTTCTGGCAAACCTAAGGATAGCGTTCCGATACCTCAGTAAGGAATCGTTCAAGACTCCGTAAACCATTTACGTCAGGTCCATACTGGAGTATGCAGCGCCAGTTTGGAATCCACACGTGGTCAAGCACGTCAAAAAGTTAGAGAAAGTGCAAAGGTTTGCAACAAGACTAGTCCCAGAGCTAAGGGGATTGTCGTACCATGAAAGGTTAAGGGAAATCGGCCTGACGACACTGAAGGACAGGAGGGTCAGGGGAGACATGATAACGACATAAAAATACTGCGCAGAATAGACAAGGTGGACAAAGACAGGATGTTCCAGAGATGGGACACAGAAACAAGAGGTCACAATTGGAATTTGAAGACTCAGATGAGTCAAAGGGATGTTAGGAAGTATTTCTTCAGTCACAGAGTAGTCAGGTCGTGGAATAGCCTAGAAAGTTACGTAGTGGAGGCGGGAACCATACATAGCTTTAAGGCGAGGTTTCATAAAGCTCATGGGGCAGGGAGAGAGAGGACCTAGTAGCAATCAGTGAAGAGGCGGGGTCAGGAGCTATGAATCGACTCCTGCAACCACAAATAGGCGAGTACAAATAGGTGAGTACAGAGAAATGGATGATAGATTCGCCCCGTCTGCACGGCACAGACGCAAAGTTTGTGTTTCTTCTTGATGTCGAGGGACTGTATAGTAACCACCTAAAGAAGTGCGAAAATTTGGGCGAATTGTACAGCTCTGATGTTGATGGACAGAAGCTGTATGAAGAAATTTTGGATTGTAGAATGTTGGTAGTAAGTCGGGCCAGCAAGAAAATATCAAGACCTGAAGCGCTTCTCGAATTTATTGTTCAGTATGGAGATGAGAGCGTCTTCCCCAATCTTCGCATTGATATTCAAATAATGTTAACCATCGCAGTTTCCATCTCTAGCTGTGAGAGATCATTCAGCAAAGTTAAAACTAATACTTTCGTATTTGAGAGCCTCCATGGGTCAAGGCAGAGTCTGTGCTCTTGCTCTGCTGAGTATAGAATGAGGAGACACTAAAAAAAAAAAAGCTGATTTTGAGCACATCACAGTCCAATTTGCATCAGTCAAAGCAAGCAAGGTGCAATTATAATTTTCATTTAGTTCCATAATTTTCTAATTAAAAAATTAAGGACCTAGACTTGTATTTTTGGGCTAATTTTATGATAAAGTTATGTAAAAGATAGTGTCAGATGTTTGGAGAGAGGCGCAGTTCTAGTTCTTGCCACAGGCGCTGTTTTCCGCAGATACGCCACTGATTAGCAAAGCCAAGAGACAATAAATTTTAAATAGTAAGGTAAATAAGACAGGATTGCTAATCGCTTCGTTGACAGGTCTACATCGGTTAACCTTGTGGGAATTTATTCGGTCCCAAATCCCTACTGGATAGTTTGTATATAAATATTTTAGAATCTTACCAAACTCTTATGGGGAGCTCCTTGTCGCGGTAAAGAGGCTATTGGTCTGAAGAATTGGACGTTTTGGTCTTCTTCCATAGACCGAACCTAATTACCCCAATAATCCCTTCTCTATCCCATCCCCCTATTATCCCTTTTCCCTTTCCTCCCCCCTCCCACCCCTCCCTTTACAGTGCCACGGTTTTCGGATTGCCCACCTGCCTCAGGTGGGCCACCCGCGGTCCTGTGACTAAACATTCCAGACCATTTGCTGACGACGGTCCTTCGATTTCCGCCCATTCCACCCAGAAATTATCTACACGACTTCCACTTTCTTTATGCATCATTTACAAGTACACAGTCGAACAAATTCTTTCCTTGCATCAATGTGGATAGATGTAATGGGAAGGGGGGAGGAGTTGCATTGTATGTTCGAGAAAATATTAATTGTTGCATAAAAACAGGTATAAAAATAGATGGAGCAGTAACAGAGTCTGTTTGGGTAGAGTTCTTGGAGGGTCAAGAAAAACTAATTCTAGGTGTAATATACCGACCTCCAGGCTTGGATCACGATAGAGGGAGACTTCTTTGGGACGAAATTGTTAGGGCTTCTGGACACAGTAACATAGTCATAGTAGGGGACTTTAACTTTAGCCAAATTGACTGGAATTCTTTGACAGGTAATCTAGAGTCCAGTGACTTCATGGAAACAGTTCAGGACTGTTTTCTGAAACAGAGTGTAACTGAGCCTACCAGGGGTAATAATTTGCTAGACCTAGTCTTGTCAAATAAGGAAACACTCGTGAATAATCTGGAGATCACTGAAGAGCTTGGCGCAAGTGATCACAAATCCATCACTTTTAGCATTAATTGGGAATGCAAGAATAATGATAATACAGTAAAAATCCCTGATTTTCGTTCTGCCGATTATAATGGACTTAGGGAACATCTGTCTAATCTTGATTGGGGTTATCTAGCTAATGATTTTATTGACGATAATCATGCTTATGAATATGAAGGGATCTGCTTTTATGATTGTTTTCTTAATAATGTACACAGTGCCCAGAGTATATACATTCCCCAGAGAGAAATTAGGTCTAATAATAACGATCCCAAATGGGTTAACAGGAGGCTAAAGCATCTATTAGGGGAGAAAAGGGAATTTATAGGCGCATCAGAAGGGGAGAGGTTAACCTTACTGACCAATATGTTCAGCTTAAAAGAGAAGTAAAAAAGGAGATTAGAAAGGCTAAACGTGACTATGAAATTAGAGTTGCTAATGAATCAAAGACTAATCCAAAGAGGTTCTTTCAAGTGTATAGGACGAAGGTGAAGGAAAAAGTAGGACCTCTGAAATCTGGGAATGGACAGCTGACGGATAATGAACTGGAAATGTGTTCCTTATTTAATGACTATTTTTTGTCAGTTTTTACACAGGAAGATGAAATGAGATTCCAGTAATTAACAATTATTTAGTTCCTGATGAATTTAAGTTAACTAATATTACTGTCACGAGGGACATGGTTATTAAACAGATAGACAAACTGAAACAAAATAAGTCCCCGGGACCCGATGAGTTGTTTTCAAGGGTACTTAAGGAATGCAAGATGGAGCTTAGTCAGCCATTAACGAGTGTATTCAATGCGTCCATCCTTACCAGTGTTGTGCCAGAGTCGTGGAAGATGGCTAATGTGGTTCCTATATTCAAATCAGGGGATAAGTCCACTCCTTCAAATTACCGTCCAATAAGCCTGACATCTATAGTGGGCAAGTTATTAGAATCAATTATAGCTGACATTATCAGAAGTCACCTTGAAGAGCATAACTTGATAAATGAATCTCAGCATGGATTCACGAGAGGTCGTTCCTGCCTGACAAACTTACTGACGTTCTTCAATAGAACATTTGAGGCAGTTGACAGTGATAAGGAATATGATATTGTTTATTTGGATTTTAGTAAAGCCTTCGACAGAGTACCTCACAAGAGACTCTTAAGAAAAGTGGCAGCTCATGGTATAGGAGGTAAAGTTCTAGCATGGATTGAGGCATGGCTTACCAATAGAAAGCAGAGAGTTACCATTAATGGAGTGAAATCTGAATGGGGATTAGTCACTAGTGGCGTTCCACAAGGATCAGTTTTAGGCCCTCTCCTGTTCATAATTTACATTAATGACCTTGATGAAGGGATTACTAGTGACATGAGTAAGTTTGCTGATGATACAAAGATAGGCCGTATAATTCACTCTGAGGAGGATATCAATGAACTCCAGGACGATTTGAACAAATTAATGTCTTGGTCTGAAAAATGGCAGATGAAGTTTAATGTGGATAAGTGTAAGGTACTTGCCCTTGGTAATGAAAATAACCCTCGAAGCTATAATCTAGGTGAAGTAGAGCTTGGTCATACAGAATGTGAAAAAGACTTGGGAGTCATGGTAAGCAGAAATCTAAAGCCAAGACAGCAGTGCCTTAGTGTGCGCAACAAGGCCAACAGATTACTTGGATTTATCTCAAGAAGTATAAGTAACAGAAGTCCAAAAGTTATTTTACATAAGAACATAAGAACATAAGAATGTAGGAACACTGCAGAAGGCCTACTGGCCCATACGAGGCAGGTCCTTATCAAAACGACATCTACCTAAAGCTACTCAAGAAATAACTCCCGTACCAAGATTAAGACACATGTGCAACATGTGGGTATCTTTATTGTAGACGTTTCGCCATCCAGTGGCTTTATCAATACAAATTCTAGGACATAACTTGAAGACAGTAGAACTATGTACAGAAGATGAGGTAATCAGTCCCTCAACCTAGGGGTAGGTGCGAAGAGCACCATAGTCATGGAGATTCTGAAGCAGAAGAAAGGACCCTGGCGCTTATATAGTAACGTCAGGTGTAGCAGACGAGGGCATATTCACTGGTAGGCGGGATTCCCCAGTGGAAGTAGGTCCTTCCCAAAGAGATGGGTTAGTTGTAGTAGTAGTTGTCGTAGTCGGGAAGGTTATGTACATGTCCTCAGAATTAAGATTCCATGATGTTGCAGTGTCTGACACTGTCAGACACTACAACTAACCCATCTCTTTGGGAAGGACCTACTTCCACTGGGGAATCCCGCCTACCAGTGAATATGGCCTCGTCTGCTACACCTGACGTTACTATATAAGCGCCAGGGTCCTTTCTTCTGCTTCAGAATCTCCATGACTATGGTGCTCTTCGCACCTACCCCTAGGTTGAGGGACTGATTACCTCATCTTCTGTACATAGTTCTACTGTCTTCAAGTTATGTCCTAGAATTTGTATTGATAAAGCCACTGGATGGCGAAACGTCTACAATAAAGATACCCAGATGTTGCACATGTGTCTTACACTCATCTTGTCGGTATTATATACCATTCGTACACAACTTGTCAGACACTGCAACATCATGGAATGAACATTAAAATGGTATAAAATACCGACAGGTTGTTAGGTAAGACACATATGCAACAGTTAGGTATCTTTATTATGAAACGTTTCGCCTACACAGTAGGCTTCTTCAGTCAAGTACAGAAAAGTTGATAGAAGCAGAAGATACTTGAAGACGATGTAATCAGTCCATCACCCTTAAAGTTTTGAGGTGGTCAGTCCCTCAGTCTGGAGAAGAGCATTGTTCCATAGTATGAAACAATATGGAGAAGAAGTGACAGGATGGAGCTTTTTATAGCGCCAAGAGGTGAGACGTAGGCCACTAGGAGAGGTAAGAACTCAGATGTTGAGAGGTCAGGTCCCTCTCAAATCCAGCCCCTCTCACTAGTGGAAGTTGTCGAAGTTGATTGCAGGTCTGTACCAAGATACCCTTGTGTTGCAGTGTCTGACAGATTGAACATTAAAATGGTATAAAATACCGACAGGTTGTTAGGTAAGACACATATGCAACAGTTAGGTATCTTTATTATGAAACGTTTCGCCTACACAGTAGGCTTCTTCATTCAAGTACAGAAAAGTTGATAGAAGCAGAAGATACTTGAAGACGATGTAATCAGTCCATCACCCTTAAAGTTTTGAGGTGGTCAGTCCCTCAGTCTGGAGAAGAGCATTGTTCCATAGTATGAAACAATATGGAGAAGAAGTGACAGGATGGAGCTTTTTATAGCGCCAAGAGGTGAGACGTAGGCCACTAGGAGAGGTAAGAACTCAGATGTTGAGAGGTCAGGTCCCTCTCAAATCCAGCCCCTCTCACTAGTGGAAGTTGTCGAAGTTGATTGCAGGTCTGTACCAAGATACCCTTGTGTTGCAGTGTCTGACAGATTGAACATTAAAATGTGAGAGGGGCTAGATTTGAGAGGGACCTGACCTCTCAACATCTGAGTTCTTACCTCTCCTAGTGGCCTACGTCTCACCTCTTGGCGCTATAAAAAGCTCCATCCTGTCACTTCTTCTCCATATTGTTTCATACTATGGAACAATGCTCTTCTCCAGACCGAGGGACTGACCACCTCAAAACTTTAAGGGTGATGGACTGATTACATCGTCTTCAAGTATCTTCTGCTTCTATCAACTTTTCTGTACTTGACTGAAGAAGCCTACTGTGTAGGCGAAACGTTTCATAATAAAGATACCTAACTGTTGCATATGTGTCTTACCTAACAACATCATGGAATCTTAATTCTGAGGACATGTACATAACCTTCACAACTACGACAACTACTACTACAACTAACCCATCTCTTTGGGAAGGACCTACTTCCACTGGGGAATCCCGCCTACCAGTGAATATGGCCTCGTCTGCTACACCTGACGTTACTATATAAGCGCCAGGGTCCTTTCTTCTGCTTCAGAATCTCCATGACTATGGTGCTCTTCGCACCTACCCCTAGGTTGAGGGACTGATTACCTCATCTTCTGTACATAGTTCTACTGTCTTCAAGTTATGTCCTAGAATTTGTATTGATAAAGCCACTGGATGGCGAAACGTCTACAATAAAGATACCCACATGTTGCACATGTGTCTTAATCTCAACTTGTCGGTATTATATACCATTCGTACACAACTCCCGTACCCCTTGACACCAATCAAACCCAGCCCCTCCCACTCATGTATTTGTCCAGTCTCTTCTTAAAGCTACCCAAGGTCCTAGCCTCTATCACCCCACTGGGAAGACTCTTCCACGCATCTACAACTCTGTTAGAAAACCAGTACTTACCTATGTCCTTCCTAAATCTAAATTTATCCAACTTAAATCCATTATTCCTGGTTCTTACCTGGTTCGACACCCTCAGTACTTTATTAATGTCTCCCTTGTTTATGCCCGTCATCCACTTATACACTTCAATGATATCTCCCCTCATTCTACGCCTCTCCAGAGAGTGGAGATTTAAGGCTTTAAGTCTGTCTTCATACGGGAGGTTCCTTACACAGTAAATCATTTTAGTCATTCTTCTCTGTATGTTCTCTAATGAGTCTATGTCCATCCTGTAGTAAGGGGACCAAAACTGAGCAGCATAATCTAAATGAGGCCTCACTAGTGATGTATAGAGCTGTAAAATAACTTTTGGACTTCTGTTACTTATACTTCTTGAGATAAATCCAAGTAATCTGTTGGCCTTGTTGCGCACACTAAGGCACTGCTGTCTTGGCTTTAGATTTCTGCTTACCATGACTCCCAAGTCTTTTTCACATTCTGTATGACCAAGCTCTACTTCACCTAGATTATAGCTTCGAGGGTTATTTTCATTACCAAGGGCAAGTACCTTACACTTATCCACATTGTGATGAATGGTTTGAAAAACCGACAAGTTGAAGATTGAGACACTTATGCAGCATATGGGAATCTTTATTCAGGAAACGTTTCGCCACACAGTGGCTTCATCAGTCCAATACAAAGAGGAAGGCGTAAGGAGAGGAGGAGCATGAGGTAATCAGTCCCTCGGCCTGGAGTCGATGTGTTCAGTCCATCAATCTTGTAGAAATTCTTGTAGAAATTCTACAAGATTGATGGACTGAACACATCGACTCCAGGCCGAGGGACTGATTACCTCATGCTCCTCCTCTCCTTACGCCTTCCTCTTTGTATTGGACTGATGAAGCCACTGTGTGGCGAAACGTTTCCTGAATAAAGATTCCCATATGCTGCATAAGTGTCTCAATCTTCAACTTATCCACATTGAACTTCATCTGCCATTTTTCAGACCAAGACATTAATTTGTCCAAATCGTCCTGGAGTTCATTGACGTCCTCCTCAGAGTGAATTATACGGCCTATCTTTGTATCATCAGCAAATTTACTCATGTCACTCGTAATCCCTTCATCAAGGTCATTAATGTAAATTATGAACAAGAGAGGGCCTAAAACTGATCCTTGTGGAACGCCACTAGTGACTAATCCCCATTCGGATTTCACTCCATTAATGGTAACTCTCTGCTTTCTATTGGTAAGCCATGCCTCAATCCATGCTAGAACTTTACCTCTTATACCATGAACTGCCACTTTTCTTAAGAGTCTCTTGTGAGGTACTCTATCGAATGCTTTACTAAAATCCAAATAAACAATATCATATTCCTTATCACTGTCAACTGCCTCAAATGTTCTATTGAAGAACATCAGTAAGTTTGAACATTAAAATGGTATAAAATACCGACAGGTTGTTAGGTAAGACACATATGCAACAGTTAGGTATCTTTATTTCGAAACGTTTCGCCTACACAGTAGGCTTCTTCAGTCGAATTATGTTGCGGTGTCCGACAGATTGTAATAAAGTCGAGTACAGAAAAGTTGATAGAAGCAGAAGATACTTGAAGACGATGTAATCAGTCCATCACCCTTAAAGTTTTGAGGTGGTCAGTCCCTCAGTCTGGAGAAGAGCATTGTTCCATAGTATGAAACAGTACGGAGATGAAGTGACAGATTGAACATTAAATGGACTGAAGAAGCCTACTGTGTAGGCGAAACGTTTCGAAATAAAGATACCTAACTGTTGCATATGTGTCTTACCTAACAACCTGTCGGTATTTTATACCATTTTAATGTTCAATCTGTCAGACACTGCAACACAAGGGTATCTTGGTACAGACCTGCAATCAACTTCGACAACTTCCACTAGTGAGAAAGGCTGGATTTGAGAGGCACCTGACCTCCCAACATCTGAGTTCTTACCTCTTCTAGTGACCTACGTCTCACCTCTTGGCGCTATATAAGGCTCCATCCTCTCACTTCATCTCCATATTGTTTCATACTATGGAACAATGCTCTTCTCCAGACTGAGGGACTGACCACCTCAAAACTTTAAGGGTGATGGACTGATTACATCGTCTTCAAGTATCTTCTCCTTCTATCAACTTTTCTCTACTCGACTGAAGAAGCCTACTGTGTAGGCGAAACGTTTCGAAATAAAGATACCTAACTGTTGCATATGTGTCTTACCTAACAATCAGTAAGTTTGTCAGGCAGGAACGACCTCTCGTGAATCCATGCTGAGATTCATTTATCAAGTTATGCTCTTCAAGGTGACTTCTGATAATGTCAGCTATAATTGATTCTAATAACTTGCCCGCTATAGATGTCAGGCTTACTGGACGGTAATTTGAAGGAGTGGACTTATCCCCTGATTTGAATATAGGAACCACATTAGCCATCTTCCACAACTCTGGCACAACACCGGTAAGGATGGACGCATTGAATACATTCGTTAATGGCCGACTAAGCTCTATCTTGCATTCCTTAAGTAACCTGGAAAACAGCTCATCGGGTCCCGGGGACTTATTTTGCTTCAGTTTGTCTATCTGTTTAATAACCATGTCCCTCGTGACAGTAATATTAGTTAACTTAAATTCATCAGGAACTAAATAATTGTTAATTACTGGAATCTCATTTACATCTTCCTGTGTAAAAACTGACAAAAAATAGTCATTAAATAAGGAGCACATTTCCAGTTTGTTATCCGTCAGCTGTCCATTCCCAATTTTCAGAGGTCCTACTTTTTCCTTCACCTTCGTCCTATACACTTGAAAGAACCCCTTTGGATTAGTCTTTGATTCATTAGCAACTCTAATTTCATAGTCACGTTTAGCCTTTCTAATCCCCTTTTTTACTTCTCTTTTAAGCTGAACATATTGGTCAGTAAGGTTAACCTCTCCTCTTCTGATGCGCCTATAAATTCCCCTTTTCTCCCCTAATAGATGCTTTAGCCTCCTGTTAACCCATTTGGGATCGTTATTATTAGACCTAATTTCTCTCTGGGGAATGTATATACTCTGGGCACGGTGTACATTATTAAGAAAACAATCATAAAAGCAGATCTCTTCATAATCATAAGTATGATCATCGTTAATAAAATCATTAGCTAGATAACCCCAATCAAGATTAGACAGATGTTCCCTAAGTCCATTATAATCGGCAGAACGAAAATCAGGGATTTTTACTGTATTATCATTATTCTTGCATTCCCAGTTAATGCTAAAAGTGATGGATTTGTGATCACTTGCACCAAGCTCTTCAGTGATCTCCAGATTATTCACGAGTGTTTCCTTATTTGACAAGACTAGGTCTAGCAAATTATTACCCCTGGTAGGCTCTGTTACGCTCTGCTTCAGAAAACAGTCCTGAACTGTTTCCATAAAGTCACTGGACTCTAGATTACCTGTCAAAGAATTCCAGTCAATTTGGCTAAAGTTAAAGTCCCCTACTATGACTATGTTATTGTGTCTAGAAGCCCAAACAATTTCGTCCCAAAGAAGTCCCTTCTATCGTGATCCAAGCCTGGAGGTCGGTATATTACACCTAGAATTAGTTTTTCTTGACCCTCCACGAACTCTACCCAAACAGACTCTGTTACTGCTCCATCTATTTTTATACCTGTTTTTATGCAACAATTAATATTTTCTCGAACATATAATGCAACTCCTCCCCCCTTCCCATTAGATCTATCCACATTGAACAACTTAAATCCCTGAATATTACACTCAGCAGTCATATCCCGACTCTTTAAATCATACCACGTTTCAGTTAATGCAATGATATCAAAGTTCCCAGCACATGCTACCAAACACAGTTCATTAATTTTATTTCTTGCACTTCGACTGTTAGCATAAAATACCATCATATGTTTTTTCTTCTGCACATTTTTCCTATTCATCTTTGTTTTTACACAATTTCTGAAATTATCAATACCCATAGTTACTCCATGACAGTTACTATTAAGATTCTTAATATCAGAGCATAAGTCAATATATCCACACTCATTATTTATCATTTCTAAACCCATACCTCTAACTAATCCTAGTTTAAAGTCCTAACAACCCCCTCAACTGAGTTAGCAAGAAAACCCACACCTGCCCTGGATAAGTGAACCCCATCCCTGGCATACATGTCATTTCGACCATAGAAGTTGTCCCAGTTGTCAATGAATTGTACTGCATTATCCTTACAGTGTTTATCCAGCCAACAATTAATACCAATTGCTCTGGACAACCATTCATTACCAACACCTCTTCTTGGCAAAATGCCACATATAACAGGGCGCCCCCCCTTCTTCCTAATTATGTCTATAGCTGTCCTGAACTTTCTAACTAAATCCTCACTTCTACGCTTGCCTACATCATTGCCTCCAGCACTGAGGCAAATAATAGGATTGATCCCATTACCGTTCATGATGTTGTCAAGCCGGATGTAATAAAGTTGGTAGAATTACCGACAATATGTAAAGTAAAAGGACACAAGTGCAACTAATGTGACATTTATTGTGGCAACGTTTCGCTCTCCAGGAGCTTTATCAAGCCATTACAAACAATACATGGACACAGAGGGTATATAAAGGCTCAGAGTGAGGTGAATACTAGTGAGGTACCATTTCGATGTTCACTAGTGGTAGTAGTAGTAGTAGTAGTAGTAGTGGTAGTGACAAAAGTAATACAATATGGTAGAGCAATTAATTCGTACATGAGTAAAAGGATATAAAAGCTATTACTTGGGTAACATAAAAATAGGTTGGACAAATATAAACTGGAATGAGGCAGCTTGTTTCAGTGTTCACTCTCTGTGCTTTGTGTAGTATAACAGGAGAGACTATGTGATGGCAGGGTTTACTGTTTTCAGGAGGATTCTTGCTAAGACTTCGGAGATGGTGAAGCTGCCGTTGTTTTGTTTAATTGTATTCGAAACAGCGATCAGTGCTGATTCAAGGCACTTGCGTGTGCGGAAATTAGTTTCTTTTATCACTAATTGGGCGTCTCTGAATTTCATAAGATGATTGGTGGAATTTCGGTGTTGTACACAGGCGTTGTTTAAGTTGTCGTTCCTACATGCGTATATGTGTTCATTGAGGCGGGTGTCGAGGTTTCTTGCTGTTTCACCTACGTAGATCTTGTCACAGCCTCCACAGGGTATAGTGTAAACTCCTGCATTGACTGGTTCGTGGTGCTTGGGTTTTGTCCTGGTTAGATCCTTTATTGAAGTGGTAGAAGCGATGGCGACTCTGGTGTTAGCTTGTGAAAGTACTTTTGAGACGTTTAGTGCAACCTGGCTGTTGGGAAGAATTATAACTTTGTTGGGAGCGGTGTTGATGCGTGGAGAATTGATGATCTGAAGAGCTCTTTTCTTGCAGTCTTTGATGAAAAAAGAAGGAAATTGTAACTCAGTGAATGTTTGGTGAATGTAAGTACATTCCTCGTCAAGAAACTCAGGACTACAAATTCGGTATGCTCTTAGGAAAAACCCGATGATGATGCCTCTTTTGGTCTTGGTATCTTGACTGGAATAGAAGTGTGTGAGATCATTTTTATTGGTGGGTTTCCGATAAACTTGAAATCTTAGGTTGTTGTCTACTTTGTGAATGAGGACGTCGAGGAAAGGTAGCTTGTCATTGGACTCTTCTTCTAGTGTAAACTGAATCGCTGGTTCAACTGCGTTGAGCCTTGCCTGAAGATCCCGTACATCAAAACGTTTTGGAGTTATTACGAGGACATCGTCCACGTAACGTAACCAAGTGACGCTTGAAGGGATGATGTTGGCGAAGTGTTCGGACTCTAGGTGTTCCATGTATAAGTTGGCTAGGACGGCACTTATTGGGGACCCCATTCCCATGCCGTAGGTTTGTTTGTAGAGCTTGTTATTGAAGGAAAAACAGTTGAAGTTAACACAGAGTTCAATCAAGTCAACAAAATCTCCGGGAGGTAAAGGAAGATTAAGGTCCTGGTTGACTTTACGTCGTAGAACCTCGATGGCTTTTTTGGTAGGTACTTTTGTGAAGAGGGAAGTCACATCCAAACTGCTTAGTTTCTTGTTACGGATGGAGAGGTTACGGATGCGGTTGAGAAGGTCGCCTGAGTGTTTAAGATGAGCGGGGCTGATGGTCCCCAGAAGGCAGGAAAGATGTTTGGCAAGAACTCCGGCTAGTTTGTGTGGAGCACTGCCTATTCCTGACGTGATTGGTCTGAGAGGAATATTGTGTTTATGGGTCTTGGGTAAACCATACATGTGTGCTGGTTTAGGGTTGCTTGGTAACAAGTACAGAAGTTTCTTCCCTTCTCTAGTGCGTTTGAGTATTTGTCTGGTTTTGTATAGAAAGTCTTTGGTGAGCGTCTCCCACTGTTGAGTGCTGATGGGTTCGTATGTAGATTGATCATTCAAAAGGTCCATCATTTTAGTGTTGTAGTCACTGGTGTTGAGTATGACGACTCCACCTCCTTTGTCGGCGGTGGTGACGATAATGTTGGGGTCGTTGGCGAGGTCCTTAAGGGCAGTGATGTATCTTCTAGGAAGATTAGAAGAAGAAGGTTCACATAAAGCTGCAGTGAGAAGGCCCTGTATATAACCCTTCTGGAAGTTGCTGTCACTGTGTCTATGGTTCCTGGTAACAAGATTGAGTTGATAGTTAGGTTTGCGTATGTTGGTGGTAAATTTGAGTCCCAGACTCAGTGCTTGTTTCTCGTAGTCGGTTAAGGTGCGTGACGATAAGTTGTTTATCAGGGATTCGCGTCCCATTTCCTTCCATCGACTGTTAGTGCAGAGGTACTGAAGTTTGCGATTGAGTTTGATCTTCTGTTGGAGGTTAGCTGTGGTGACTGTGCTGAGAATATGCTCAGCAGTGTGTTGGTCAATCTGAAGATTGGCCCTCATATTCCTTGCAGTTTCAAAGGTTTCCTTAGCGATGTTAGAAAGTTCTTCGGCACATTCAGTTAAGTAAGCTTGGGTAGCTGGAGAGAAGGGGTGCTTGGAGTTGGAGAGTTGTGCAGGAGTAGACTTAGGGATCACCTTCTCTGCCAGGCAATCTTGTAGGAAGTTGTGTCTGTTGCGATAGCTGTGAGCACGAAGAAGGGTGTCCAAATAACGTCTGCATGAAATGTCCATTATGTTGCGGTGTCCGACAGATTGTAATAAAGTTGGTAGAATTACCGACAATATGTAAAGTAAAAGGACACAAGTGCAACTAATGTGACATTTATTGTGGCAACGTTTCGCTCTCCAGGAGCTTTATCAAGCCATTACAAACAATACATGGACACAGAGGGTATATAAAGGCTCAGAGTGAGGTGAATACTAGTGAGGTACCATTTCGATGTTCACTAGTGGTAGTAGTAGTAGTAGTATGTAGTGACAAAAGTAATACAATATGGTAGAGCAATTAATTCGTACATGAGTAAAAGGATATAAAAGCTATTACTTGGGTAACATAAAAATAGGTTGGACAAATATAAACTGGAATGAGGCAGCTTGTTTCAGTGTTCACTCTCTGTGCTTTGTGTAGTATAACAGGAGAGACTATGTGATGGCAGGGTTTACTGTTTTCAGGAGGATTCTTGCTAAGACTTCGGAGATGGTGAAGCTGCCGTTGTTTTGTTTAATTGTATTCGAAACAGCGATCAGTGCTGATTCAAGGCACTTGCGTGTGCGGAAATTAGTTTCTTTTATCACTAATTGGGCGTCTCTGAATTTCATAAGATGATTGGTGGAATTTCGGTGTTGTACACAGGCGTTGTTTAAGTTGTCGTTCCTACATGCGTATATGTGTTCATTGAGGCGGGTGTCGAGGTTTCTTGCTGTTTCACCTACGTAGATCTTGTCACAGCCTCCACAGGGTATAGTGTAAACTCCTGCATTGACTGGTTCGTGGTGCTTGGGTTTTGTCCTGGTTAGATCCTTTATTGAAGTGGTAGAAGCGATGGCGACTCTGGTGTTAGCTTGTGAAAGTACTTTTGAGACGTTTAGTGCAACCTGGCTGTTGGGAAGAATTATAACTTTGTTGGGAGCGGTGTTGATGCGTGGAGAATTGATGATCTGAAGAGCTCTTTTCTTGCAGTCTTTGATGAAAAAAGAAGGAAATTGTAACTCAGTGAATGTTTGGTGAATGTAAGTACATTCCTCGTCAAGAAACTCAGGACTACAAATTCGGTATGCTCTTAGGAAAAACCCGATGATGATGCCTCTTTTGGTCTTGGTATCTTGACTGGAATAGAAGTGTGTGAGATCATTTTTATTGGTGGGTTTCCGATAAACTTGAAATCTTAGGTTGTTGTCTACTTTGTGAATGAGGACGTCGAGGAAAGGTAGCTTGTCATTGGACTCTTCTTCTAGTGTAAACTGAATCGCTGGTTCAACTGCGTTGAGCCTTGCCTGAAGATCCCGTACATCAAAACGTTTTGGAGTTATTACGAGGACATCGTCCACGTAACGTAACCAAGTGACGCTTGAAGGGATGATGTTGGCGAAGTGTTCGGACTCTAGGTGTTCCATGTATAAGTTGGCTAGGACGGCACTTATTGGGGACCCCATTCCCATGCCGTAGGTTTGTTTGTAGAGCTTGTTATTGAAGGAAAAACAGTTGAAGTTAACACAGAGTTCAATCAAGTCAACAAAATCTCCGGGAGGTAAAGGAAGATTAAGGTCCTGGTTGACTTTACGTCGTAGAACCTCGATGGCTTTTTTGGTAGGTACTTTTGTGAAGAGGGAAGTCACATCCAAACTGCTTAGTTTCTTGTTACGGATGGAGAGGTTACGGATGCGGTTGAGAAGGTCGCCTGAGTGTTTAAGATGAGCGGGGCTGATGGTCCCCAGAAGGCAGGAAAGATGTTTGGCAAGAACTCCGGCTAGTTTGTGTGGAGCACTGCCTATTCCTGACGTGATTGGTCTGAGAGGAATATTGTGTTTATGGGTCTTGGGTAAACCATACATGTGTGCTGGTTTAGGGTTGCTTGGTAACAAGTACAGAAGTTTCTTCCCTTCTCTAGTGCGTTTGAGTATTTGTCTGGTTTTGTATAGAAAGTCTTTGGTGAGCGTCTCCCACTGTTGAGTGCTGATGGGTTCGTATGTAGATTGATCATTCAAAAGGTCCATCATTTTAGTGTTGTAGTCACTGGTGTTGAGTATGACGACTCCACCTCCTTTGTCGGCGGTGGTGACGATAATGTTGGGGTCGTTGGCGAGGTCCTTAAGGGCAGTGATGTATCTTCTAGGAAGATTAGAAGAAGAAGGTTCACATAAAGCTGCAGTGAGAAGGCCCTGTATATAACCCTTCTGGAAGTTGCTGTCACTGTGTCTATGGTTCCTGGTAACAAGATTGAGTTGATAGTTAGGTTTGCGTATGTTGGTGGTAAATTTGAGTCCCAGACTCAGTGCTTGTTTCTCGTAGTCGGTTAAGGTGCGTGACGATAAGTTGTTTATCAGGGATTCGCGTCCCATTTCCTTCCATCGACTGTTAGTGCAGAGGTACTGAAGTTTGCGATTGAGTTTGATCTTCTGTTGGAGGTTAGCTGTGGTGACTGTGCTGAGAATATGCTCAGCAGTGTGTTGGTCAATCTGAAGATTGGCCCTCATATTCCTTGCAGTTTCAAAGGTTTCCTTAGCGATGTTAGAAAGTTCTTCGGCACATTCAGTTAAGTAAGCTTGGGTAGCTGGAGAGAAGGGGTGCTTGGAGTTGGAGAGTTGTGCAGGAGTAGACTTAGGGATCACCTTCTCTGCCAGGCAATCTTGTAGGAAGTTGTGTCTGTTGCGATAGCTGTGAGCACGAAGAAGGGTGTCCAAATAACGTCTGCATGAAATGTCCATTATGTTGCGGTGTCCGACAGATTGTAATAAAGTTGGTAGAATTACCGACAATATGTAAAGTAAAAGGACACAAGTGCAACTAATGTGACATTTATTGTGGCAACGTTTCGCTCTCCAGGAGCTTTATCAAGCCATTACAAACAATACATGGACACAGAGGGTATATAAAGGCTCAGAGTGAGGTGAATACTAGTGAGGTACCATTTCGATGTTCACTAGTGGTAGTAGTAGTAGTAGTAGTAGTAGTAGTGACAAAAGTAATACAATATGGTAGAGCAATTAATTCGTACATGAGTAAAAGGATATAAAAGCTATTACTTGGGTAACATAAAAATAGGTTGGACAAATATAAACTGGAATGAGGCAGGTTGTTTCAGTGTTCACTCTCTGTGCTTTGTGTAGTATAACAGGAGAGACTATGTGATGGCAGGGTTTACTGTTTTCAGGAGGATTCTTGCTAAGACTTCGGAGATGGTGAAGCTGCCGTTGTTTTGTTTAATTGTATTCGAAACAGCGATCAGTGCTGATTCAAGGCACTTGCGTGTGCGGAAATTAGTTTCTTTTATCACTAATTGGGCGTCTCTGAATTTCATAAGATGATTGGTGGAATTTCGGTGTTGTACACAGGCGTTGTTTAAGTTGTCGTTCCTACATGCGTATATGTGTTCATTGAGGCGGGTGTCGAGGTTTCTTGCTGTTTCACCTACGTAGATCTTGTCACAGCCTCCACAGGGTATAGTGTAAACTCCTGCATTGACTGGTTCGTGGTGCTTGGGTTTTGTCCTGGTTAGATCCTTTATTGAAGTGGTAGAAGCGATGGCGACTCTGGTGTTAGCTTGTGAAAGTACTTTTGAGACGTTTAGTGCAACCTGGCTGTTGGGAAGAATTATAACTTTGTTGGGAGCGGTGTTGATGCGTGGAGAATTGATGATCTGAAGAGCTCTTTTCTTGCAGTCTTTGATGAAAAAAGAAGGAAATTGTAACTCAGTGAATGTTTGGTGAATGTAAGTACATTCCTCGTCAAGAAACTCAGGACTACAAATTCGGTATGCTCTTAGGAAAAACCCGATGATGATGCCTCTTTTGGTCTTGGTATCTTGACTGGAATAGAAGTGTGTGAGATCATTTTTATTGGTGGGTTTCCGATAAACTTGAAATCTTAGGTTGTTGTCTACTTTGTGAATGAGGACGTCGAGGAAAGGTAGCTTGTCATTGGACTCTTCTTCTAGTGTAAACTGAATCGCTGGTTCAACTGCGTTGAGCCTTGCCTGAAGATCCCGTACATCAAAACGTTTTGGAGTTATTACGAGGACATCGTCCACGTAACGTAACCAAGTGACGCTTGAAGGGATGATGTTGGCGAAGTGTTCGGACTCTAGGTGTTCCATGTATAAGTTGGCTAGGACGGCACTTATTGGGGACCCGTTACGTGGACGATGTCCTCGTAATAACTCCAAAACGTTTTGATGTACGGGATCTTCAGGCAAGGCTCAACTTTTACACTAGAAGAAGAGTCCTCGACGTCCTCATTCACAAAGTAGACAACAACCTAAGATTTCAAGTTTATCGGAAACCCACCAATAAAAATGATCTCACACACTTCTATTCCAGTCAAGATACCAAGACCAAAAGAGGCATCATCATCGGGTTTTTCCTAAGAGCATACCGAATTTGTAGTCCTGAGTTTCTTGACGAGGAATGTACTTACATTCACCAAACATTCACTGAGTTACAATTTCCTTCTTTTTTCATCAAAGACTGCAAGAAAAGAGCTCTTCAGATCATCAATTCTCCACGCATCAACACCGCTCCCAACAAAGTTATAATTCTTCCCAACAGCCAGGTTGCACTAAACGTCTCAAAAGTACTTTCACAAGCTAACACCAGAGTCGCCATCGCTTCTACCACTTCAATAAAGGATCTAACCAGGACAAAACCCAAGCACCACGAACCAGTCAATGCAGGAGTTTACACTATACCCTGTGGAGGCTGTGACAAGATCTACGTAGGTGAAACAGCAAGAAACCTCGACACCCGCCTCAATGAACACATATACGCATGTAGGAACGACAACTTAAACAACGCCTGTGTACAACACCGAAATTCCACCAATCATCTTATGAAATTCAGAGACGCCCAATTAGTGATAAAAGAAACTAATTTCCGCACACGCAAGTGCCTTGAATCAGCACTGATCGCTGTTTCGAATACAATTAAACAAAACAACGGCAGCTTCACCATCTCCGAAGTCTTAGCAAGAATCCTCCTGAAAACAGTAAACCCTGCCATCACATAGTCTCTCCTGTTATACTACACAAAGCACAGAGAGTGAACACTGAAACAAGCTGCCTCATTCCAGTTTATATTTGTCCAACCTATTTTTATGTTACCCAAGTAATAGCTTTTATATCCTTTTACTCATGTACGAATTAATTGCTCTACCATATTGTATTACTTTTGTCACTACCACTACTACTACTACTACTACTACAACTAGTGAACATCGAAATGGTACCTCACTAGTATTCACCTCACTCTGAGCCTTTATATACCCTCTGTGTCCATGTATTGTTTGTAATGGCTTGATAAAGCTCCTGGAGAGCGAAACGTTGCCACAATAAATGTCACATTAGTTGCACTTGTGTCCTTTTACTTTACATATTGTCGGTAATTCTACCAACTTTATTACAATCTGTCGGACACCGCAACATAATGGACATTTCATGCAGACGTTATTTGGACACCCTTCTTCGTGCTCACAGCTATCGCAACAGACACAACTTCCTACAAGATTGCCTGGCAGAGAAGGTGATCCCTAAGTCTACTCCTGCACAACTCTCCAACTCCAAGCACCCCTTCTCTCCAGCTACCCAAGCTTACTTAACTGAATGTGCCGAAGAACTTTCTAACATCGCTAAGGAAACCTTTGAAACTGCAAGGAATATGAGGGCCAATCTTCAGATTGACCAACACACTGCTGAGCATATTCTCAGCACAGTCACCACAGCTAACCTCCAACAGAAGATCAAACTCAATCGCAAACTTCAGTACCTCTGCACTAACAGTCGATGGAAGGAAATGGGACGCGAATCCCTGATAAACAACTTATCGTCACGCACCTTAACCGACTACGAGAAACAAGCACTGAGTCTGGGACTCAAATTTACCACCAACATACGCAAACCTAACTATCAACTCAATCTTGTTACCAGGAACCATAGACACAGTGACAGCAACTTCCAGAAGGGTTATATACAGGGCCTTCTCACTGCAGCTTTATGTGAACCTTCTTCTTCTAATCTTCCTAGAAGATACATCACTGCCCTTAAGGACCTCGCCAACGACCCCAACATTATCGTCACCACCGCCGACAAAGGAGGTGGAGTCGTCATACTCAACACCAGTGACTACAACACTAAAATGATGGACCTTTTGAATGATCAATCTACATACGAACCCATCAGCACTCAACAGTGGGAGACGCTCACCAAAGACTTTCTATACAAAACCAGACAAATACTCAAACGCACTAGAGAAGGGAAGAAACTTCTGTACTTGTTACCAAGCAACCCTAAACCAGCACACATGTATGGTTTACCCAAGACCCATAAACACAATATTCCTCTCAGACCAATCACGTCAGGAATAGGCAGTGCTCCACACAAACTAGCCGGAGTTCTTGCCAAACATCTTTCCTGCCTTCTGGGGACCATCAGCCCCGCTCATCTTAAACACTCAGGCGACCTTCTCAACCGCATCCGTAACCTCTCCATCCGTAACAAGAAACTAAGCAGTTTGGATGTGACTTCCCTCTTCACAAAAGTACCTACCAAAAAAGCCATCGAGGTTCTACGACGTAAAGTCAACCAGGACCTTAATCTTCCTTTACCTCCCGGAGATTTTGTTGACTTGATTGAACTCTGTGTTAACTTCAACTGTTTTTCCTTCAATAACAAGCTCTACAAACAAACCTACGGCATGGGAATGGGGTCCCCAATAAGTGCCGTCCTAGCCAACTTATACATGGAACACCTAGAGTCCGAACACTTCGCCAACATCATCCCTTCAAGCGTCACTTGGTTACGTTACGTGGACGATGTCCTCGTAATAACTCCAAAACGTTTTGATGTACGGGATCTTCAGGCAAGGCTCAACGCAGTTGAACCAGCGATTCAGTTTACACTAGAAGAAGAGTCCAATGACAAGCTACCTTTCCTCGACGTCCTCATTCACAAAGTAGACAACAACCTAAGATTTCAAGTTTATCGGAAACCCACCAATAAAAATGATCTCACACACTTCTATTCCAGTCAAGATACCAAGACCAAAAGAGGCATCATCATCGGGTTTTTCCTAAGAGCATACCGAATTTGTAGTCCTGAGTTTCTTGACGAGGAATGTACTTACATTCACCAAACATTCACTGAGTTACAATTTCCTTCTTTTTTCATCAAAGACTGCAAGAAAAGAGCTCTTCAGATCATCAATTCTCCACGCATCAACACCGCTCCCAACAAAGTTATAATTCTTCCCAACAGCCAGGTTGCACTAAACGTCTCAAAAGTACTTTCACAAGCTAACACCAGAGTCGCCATCGCTTCTACCACTTCAATAAAGGATCTAACCAGGACAAAACCCAAGCACCACGAACCAGTCAATGCAGGAGTTTACACTATACCCTGTGGAGGCTGTGACAAGATCTACGTAGGTGAAACAGCAAGAAACCTCGACACCCGCCTCAATGAACACATATACGCATGTAGGAACGACAACTTAAACAACGCCTGTGTACAACACCGAAATTCCACCAATCATCTTATGAAATTCAGAGACGCCCAATTAGTGATAAAAGAAACTAATTTCCGCACACGCAAGTGCCTTGAATCAGCACTGATCGCTGTTTCGAATACAATTAAACAAAACAACGGCAGCTTCACCATCTCCGAAGTCTTAGCAAGAATCCTCCTGAAAACAGTAAACCCTGCCATCACATAGTCTCTCCTGTTATACTACACAAAGCACAGAGAGTGAACACTGAAACAAGCTGCCTCATTCCAGTTTATATTTGTCCAACCTATTTTTATGTTACCCAAGTAATAGCTTTTATATCCTTTTACTCATGTACGAATTAATTGCTCTACCATATTGTATTACTTTTGTCACTACCACTACTACTACTACTACTACTACCACTAGTGAACATCGAAATGGTACCTCACTAGTATTCACCTCACTCTGAGCCTTTATATACCCTCTGTGTCCATGTATTGTTTGTAATGGCTTGATAAAGCTCCTGGAGAGCGAAACGTTGCCACAATAAATGTCACATTAGTTGCACTTGTGTCCTTTTACTTTATGAAATACGTGTTTGGAGGTCCCTTGATGTTTCGCCCACGTATAATTTGTTGCAAGGGACCTCCAAACACGTATTTCAGAACACCAGTACGCAAGCAGGTCTGAAGACACAAGGAATGCCTGTGTACAACACCGTAATTCACACAACCACTTGATAAACTACAGAAACTCAAGACTTATCGCCACAGAAGACAACACTCAATACCGAAGAATCCTGGAATCATCACTTATTTCTATATCCGACAACTTCAACCAGAATAGTGGCCTCTATAACATAGCTGAACCACTTGCCAAGAAACTTCTTCATCGCTATCCCACATAAGAACACAGGAATGGAAGAACACTGTAGAAGGTCTGCTCACAAACTTATCCAATCTCCTTTCCAAGCTACCCAAGATTTTAGACTCTATAACCCCACTCGGTACATCATCAGATGCAGCATTCTCCACCTGACCTCAGCATTCTGAACCTGACTATAAATACTCGCATCTCTTCCACCCTAGGTAGATCTGTTTGTGACTTCAAAAAGCTCACTGTGTGGGCGAAGCGTAGTCAATGAAGGATCACATTATACTGCATATGTGTTTATATTTCCATTGTGTCGGTATTTTATACCATTTAAGAACATAAGAATGTAGGAACACTGCAGAAGGCCTACTGGCCCATACGAGGCAGGTCCTTATCAAAACGACATCTACCTAAAGCTACTCAAGAAATAACTCCGGTACCCCTTGACACCAATCAAACCCAGCCCCTCCCACTCATATATCTGTCCAGTCTCTTCTTAAAGCTACCCAAGGTCGTAGCCTCTATCACCCCACTGGGAAGACTGTTCCACGCATCTACAACTCTGTTAGAAAACCAGTACTTACCTATGTGTTAGGTAAGACACATATGCAACAGTTAGGTATCTTTATTATGAAACGTTTCGCCTACACAGTAGGCTTCTTCAGTCAAGTACAGAAAAGTTGATAGAAGCAGAAGATACTTGAAGACGATGTAATCAGTCCATCACCCTTAAAGTTTTGAGGTGGTCAGTCCCTCAGTCTGGAGAAGAGCATTGTTCCATAGTATGAAACAATCTGGAGAAAAAGTGACAGGATGGAGCTTTTTATAGCGCCAAGAGGTGAGACGTAGGCCACTAGGAGAGGTAAGAACTCAGATGTTGAGAGGTCAGGTCCCTCTCAAATCCAGCCCCTCTCACTAGTGGAAGTTGTCGAAGTTGATTGCAAGTCTGTACCAAGATACCCTTGTGTTGCAGTGTCTGACAGATTGAACATTAAAATGGTATAAAATACCGACAGGTTGTTAGGTAAGACACATATGCAACAGTTAGGTATCTTTATTATGAAACGTTTCGCCTACATTCTACAGTGGTGACGTGTACTTAGTCCAGTGGTGACGTGTACTTAGCTCTGTGAAGACCTGTTTGTGTGCTCTTGAGTGGTGACCTGTACTTTGATTGCTGACCTGTACTTAACTCTGTGAAGAAGTGTCTTGTTTGCTCCCGTGGACTGAACCAAGATGCCCTCCATCGAGCAACTTTACCAGCAACTTAAGGAAGAATTGAAGGCAGCGAAGATGGAGATACGGCGATTGACCGAGGAAAACAAGAGGATTCGTAGTAGTCCTCCTGTTTCGAGTCCTCAGGTCAAGAAGGGATCGTGGTCAGTGGCTGGACAGCAGGGGACGACGAAGTTGACGATCAAGAAGACGAATGGAAAGCCAGAAACGATGAAGAAGAAAGAGACTGCTGTGGAAACTCCCGTGGAAACCTCCAACGCATTCTCGGTGCTACCCGACGAATGTGAGTCTACTACTGGGATCGTCACGACGAACGACAAGGAAGGTAAGAATATTGTTGTTGTTGGGGATAGCCAGGTTAGATACATGGATAGGGCATTCTGCTTGAAGGACAGGAGTAGGAGACAAAGGGTATGCTTTCCTGGGGCTGGGATGGAGGACATTGTTAGCCGGCTTGACAACATCATGAACGGTAATGGGATCAATCCTATTATTTGCCTCAGTGCTGGAGGCAATGATGTAGGCAAGCGTAGAAGTGAGGATTTAGTTAGAAAGTTCAGGACAGCTATAGACATGATTAGGAAGAAGGGGGGGCGCCCTGTTATATGTGGCATTTTGCCAAGAAGAGGTGTTGGTAATGAATGGTTGTCCAGAGCAATTGGTATTAATTGTTGGCTGGATAAACACTGTAAGGATAATGCAGTACCATTCATTGACAACTGGGACAACTTCTATGGCCGAAATGACATGTATGCCAGGGATGGGGTTCACTTATCCAGGGCAGGTGTGGGTTTTCTTGCTAACTCAGTTGAGGGGGTTGTTAGGACTTTAAACTAGGATTAGTTAGAGGTATGGGTTTAGAAATGATTAATAATGAGTATGGATATATTGACTTATGCTCTGATATTAAGAATCTTAATAGTAACTGTCATGGAGTAACTCTGGGTAATGATAATTTCAGAAATTGTGTAAAAACAAAGATGAATAGGAAAAATGTGCAGAAGAAAAAACATATGATGGTATTTTATGCTAACAGTCGAAGTGCAAGAAATAAAATTAATGAACTACGTTTGGTAGCATGTGCTGGGAACTTTGATATCATTGCATTAACTGAAACGTGGTATGATTTAAAGAGTCGGGATATGACTGCTGAGTGTAATATTCAGGGATTTAAGTTATTCAATGTGGATAGATGTAATGGGAAGGGGGGAGGAGTTGCATTGTATGTTCGAGAAAATATTAATTGTTGCATAAAAACAGGTATAAAAATAGATGGAGCAGTAACAGAGTCTGTTTGGGTAGAGTTCGTGGAGGGTCAAGAAAAACTAATTCTAGGTGTAATATACCGACCTCCAGGCTTGGATCACGATAGAGGGAGACTTCTTTGGGACGAAATTGTTAGGGCTTCTGGACACAGTAACGTAGTCATAGTAGGGGATTTTAACTTTAGCCAAATTGACTGGAATTCTTTGACAGGTAATCTAGAGTCCAGTGACTTCATGGAAACAGTTCAGGACTGTTTTCTGAAACAGAGTGTAACTGAACCTACCAGGGGTAATAATTTGCTAGACCTAGTCTTGTCAAATAAGGAAACACTAGTGAATAATCTGGAGATCACTGAAGAGCTTGGCGCAAGTGACCACAAATCCATCACCTTTAGCATTAATTGGGAATGCAAGAATAATGATAATACAGTAAAAATCCCCGATTTTCGTTCTGCCGATTATAATGGACTTAGGGAACATCTCTCTAATCTTGATTGGGGTTATCTAGCTAATGATTTTATTGACGATAATCATACTTATGAATATGAAGGGATCTGCTTTTATGATTGTTTTCTTAATAATGTACACAGTGCCCAGAGTATATACATTCCCCAGAGAGAAATTAGGTCTAATAATAACGATCCCAAATGGGTTAACAGGAGGTTAAAGCATCTATTAGGGGAGAAAAGGGGAATTTATAGGCGCATCAGAAGAGGAGAGGTTAACCTTACTGACCAATATGTTCAGCTTAAAAGAGAAGTAAAAAAGGCGATTAGAAAGGCTAAACGTGACTATGAAATTAGAGTCGCTAATGAATCAAAGACTAATCCAAAGGGGTTCTTTCAAGTGTATAGGACGAAGGTGAAGGAAAAAGTAGGACCTCTGAAATCTGGGAATGGACAGCTGACGGATAATGAACTGGAAATGTGTTCCTTATTTAATGACTATTTTTTGTCAGTTTTTACACAGGAAGATGTAAATGAGATTCCAGTAATTAACAATTATTTAGTTCCTGATGAATTTAAGTTAACTAATATTACTGTCACGAGGGACATGGTTATTAAACAGATAGACAAACTGAAACAAAATAAGTCCCCGGGACCCGATGAGTTGTTTTCAAGGGTACTTAAGGAATGCAAGATGGAGCTTAGTCAGCCATTAACGAGTGTATTCAATGCGTCCATCCTTACCAGTGTTGTGCCAGAGATGTGGAAGATGGCTAATGTGGTTCCTATATTCAAATCAGGGGATAAGTCCACTCCTTCAAATTACCGTCCAATAAGCCTGACATCTATAGTGGGCAAGTTATTAGAATCAATTATAGCTGACATTATCAGAAGTCACCTTGAAGAGCATAACTTGATAAATGAATCTCAGCATGGATTCACGAGAGGTCGTTCCTGCCTGACAAACTTACTGACGTTCTTCAATAGAACATTTGAGGCAGTTGACAGTGATAAGGAATATGATATTGTTTATTTGGATTTTAGTAAAGCCTTCGACAGAGTACCTCACAAGAGACTCTTAAGAAAAGTGGCAGCTCATGGTATAGGAGGTAAAGTTCTAGCATGGATTGAGGCATGGCTTACCAATAGAAAGCAGAGAGTTACCATTAATGGAGTGAAATCTGAATGGGGATTAGTCACTAGTGGCGTTCCACAAGGATCAGTTTTAGGCCCTCTCTTGTTCATAATTTACATTAATGACCTTGATGAAGGGATTACTAGTGACATGAGTAAGTTTGCTGATGATACAAAGATAGGCCGTATAATTCACTCTGAGGAGGACGTCAATGAACTCCAGGACGATTTGAACAAATTAATGTCTTGGTCTGAGAAATGGCAGATGAAGTTTAATGTGGATAAGTGTAAGGTACTTGCCCTTGGTAATGAAAATAACCCTCGAAGCTATAATCTAGGTGAAGTAGAGCTTGGTCATACAGAATGTGAAAAAGACTTGGGAGTCATGGTAAGCAGAAATCTAAAGCCAAGACAGCAGTGCCTCAGTGTGCGCAACGGGGCCAACAGATTACTTGGATTTATCTCAAGAAGTATAAGTAACAGAAGTCCAAAAGTTATTTTACAGCTCTATACATCACTAGTGAGGCCTCATTTAGATTATGCTGCTCAGTTTTGGTCCCCTTACTACAGGATGGACATAGACTCATTAGAGAACATACAGAGAAGAATGACTAAAATGATTTACTGTGTAAGGAACCTCCCGTATGAAGATAGACTTAAAGCCTTAAATCTCCACTCTCTGGAGAGGCGTAGAATGAGGGGAGATATCATTGAAGTGTATAAGTGGATGACGGGCATAAACAAGGGAGACATTAATAAAGTACTGAGGGTGTCGAACCAGGTAAGAACCAGGAATAATGGATTTAAGTTGGATAAATTTAGATTTAGAAAGGACATAGGTAAGTACTGGTTTTCTAACAGAGTTGTAGATGCGTGGAACAGTCTTCCCAGTGGGGTGATAGAGGCTAGGACCTTGGGCAGCTTTAAGAAGAGACTGGACAAATATATGAGTGGGAGGGGCTGGGTTTGATTGGTGTTGGGGGGTGCGAGAGTTGTTTCTTGAGTAGCTTTAGGTAGATGTCGTTTTGATAAGGACCTGCCTCGTATGGGCCAGTAGGCCTTCTGCAGTGTTCCTACATTCTTATGTTCTTATGTTCTTACACAGTAGGCTTCTTCAGTCAAGTACAGAAAAGTTGATAGAAGCAGAAGATACTTGAAGACGATGTAATCAGTCCATCACCCTTAAAGTTTTGAGGTGGTCAGTCCCTCAGTCTGGAGAAGAGCATTGTTCCATAGTATGAAACAATATGGAGAAAAAGTGACAGGATGGAGCTTTTTATAGGGCCAAGAGGTGAGACGTAGGCCACTAGGAGAGGTAAGAACTCAGAAGTTGAGAGTTCAGGTCCCTCTCAAATCCAGCCCCTCTCACTAGTGGAAGTTGTCGAAGTTGATTGCAGGTCTGTACCAAGATACCCTTGTGTTGCAGTGTCTGACAGATTGAACATTAAAATGGTATAAAATACCGACAGATTGTTAGGTAAGACACATATGCAACAGTTAGGTATCTTTATTATGAAACGTTTCGCCTACACAGTAGGCTTCTTCAGTCAAGTACAGAAAAGTTGATTGAAGCAGAAGATACTTGAAGACGATGTAATCAGTCCATCACCCTTAAACTGCAACACAAGGGTATCTTGGTACAGACCTGCAATCAACTTCGACAACTTCCACTAGTGAGAGGGGCTGGATTTGAGAGGGACCTGACCTCTCAACATCTGAGTTCTTACCTCTCCTAGTGGCCTACGTCTCACCTCTTGGCGCTATAAAAAGCTCCATCCTGTCACTTCTTCTCCATATTGTTTCATACTATGGAACAATGCTCTTCTCCAGACTGAGGGACTGACCACCTCAAAACTTTAAGGGTGATGGACTGATTACATCGTCTTCAAGTATCTTCTGCTTCTATCAACTTTTCTGTACTTGACTGAAGAAGCCTACTGTGTAGGCGAAACGTTTCATAATAAAGATACCTAACTGTTGCATATGTGTCTTACCTAACAACCTGTCGGTATTTTATACCATTTTAATGTTCAATCTGTCAGACACTGCAACACAAGGGTATCTTGGTACAGACCTGCAATCAACTTCGACAACTTCCACTAGTGAGAGGGGCTGGATTTGAGAGGGACCTGACATCTCAACATCTGAGTTCTTACCTCTCCTAGTGGCCTACGTCTCACCTCTTGGCGCTATAAAAAGCTCCATCCTGTCACTTTTTCTCCATATTGTTTCATACTATGGAACAATGCTCTTCTCCAGACTGAGGGACTGACCACCTCAAAACTTTAAGGGTGATGGACTGATTACATCGTCTTCAAGTATCTTCTGCTTCTATCAACTTTTCTGTACTTGACTGAAGAAGCCTACTGTGTAGGCGAAACGTTTCATAATAAAGATACCTAACTGTTGCATATGTGTCTTACCTAACAACCTGTCGGTATTTTATACCATTTTAATGTTCAATCTGTCAGACACTGCAACACAAGGGTATCTTGGTACAGACCTGCAATCAACTTCGACAACTTCCACTAGTGAGAGGGGCTGGATTTGAGAGGGACCTGACCTCTCAACATCTGAGTTCTTACCTCTCCTAGTGGCCTACGTCTCACCTCTTGGCGCTATAAAAAGCTCCATCCTGTCACTTCTTCTCCATATTGTTTCATACTATGGAACAATGCTCTTCTCCAGACTGAGGGACTGACCACCTCAAAACTTTAAGGGTGATGGACTGATTACATCGTCTTCAAGTATCTTCTGCTTCTATCAACTTTTCTGTACTTGACTGAAGAAGCCTACTGTGTAGGCGAAACGTTTCATAATAAAGATACCTAACTGTTGCATATGTGTCTTACCTAACAACCTGTCGGTATTTTATACCATTTTAATGTTCAATCTGTCAGACACTGCAACACAAGGGTATCTTGGTACAGACCTGCAATCAACTTCGACAACTTCCACTAGTGAGAGGGGCTGGATTTGAGAGGGACCTGACCTCTCAACATCTGAGTTCTTACCTCTCCTAGTGGCCTACGTCTCACCTCTTGGCGCTATAAAAAGCTCCATCCTGTCACTTCTTCTCCATATTGTTTCATACTATGGAACAATGCTCTTCTCCAGACTGAGGGACTGACCACCTCAAAACTTTAAGGGTGATGGACTGATTACATCGTCTTCAAGTATCTTCTGCTTCTATCAACTTTTCTGTACTTGACTGAAGAAGCCTACTGTGTAGGCGAAACGTTTCATAATAAAGATACCTAACTGTTGCATATGTGTCTTACCTAACAACCTGTCGGTATTTTATACCATTTTAATGTTCAATCTGTCAGACACTGCAACACAAGGGTATCTTGGTACAGACCTGCAATCAACTTCGACAACTTCCACTAGTGAGAGGGGCTGGATTTGAGAGGGACCTGACCTCTCAACATCTGAGTTCTTACCTCTCCTAGTGGCCTACGTCTCACCTCTTGGCGCTATAAAAAGCTCCATCCTGTCACTTCTTCTCCATATTGTTTCATACTATGGAACAATGCTCTTCTCCAGACTGAGGGACTGACCACCTCAAAACTTTAAGGGTGATGGACTGATTACATCGTCTTCAAGTATCTTCTGCTTCTATCAACTTTTCTGTACTTGACTGAAGAAGCCTACTGTGTAGGCGAAACGTTTCATAATAAAGATACCTAACTGTTGCATATGTGTCTTACCTAACAACCTGTCGGTATTTTATACCATTTTAATGTTCAATTTCCATTGTGTCGGTATTTTATACCATTTATTTCCAAAGAATTGAGAAAAAAAAATTACCAAAAATCATACATTGAAAGCCATAGACATGTATTGGCACTGGGAGAAAATATTTTGGCGCAACCTACTTATAAAACATTGCTAATCCGATTTTTACACGAAACTATTTACTGTAATTTATGCAATCTTCGTTCTTAAAAAAATAAAGTTAGTATGGTTTTGATATTTAGCAAAATATCTGCTCTGGCTTCACACGGTGAGGGCCTGGGTTTGATTCCCAGCCAGAGTAGAAACATTGGACGTGCTTCTTTCCACCTGTTGTCTATGTTCCCCATCAGTAAAATGGGTACCTGGGTGTTAGTCGACTGGTGTGGGTCGCATCCTGGGACACTGACCTAAGGAGGCCTGGTCACAGACCGGGCCGCGGGGGCGTTGACCCCCGGAACTCTCTCCAGATAAACTCCAGAACCAGTTTGTGTAACAATCATTGTTTTATGTTGTCTGTGAAATATATTGCATTCCTATCATTATTAATGACAGTATGGCAAGAAATAAATGGATAACTTCCGAGATATCGACGAAAACAAGCGCAATCCCGCCGATTTTTTTTTTTCCGAGAAAATAGTTTTTTTTCAGTTTTATGATGCATTACGAGTGTATATCATAGTTAGCCTTGTTCTACGTTACGTTTTCTCTAATACATGGTACCCATAAGGGGATTAGGAGTGTCCCGGTTCACCTCTTCCCCTCAGAAGTAATATACCTCCGGCGGACCACCGCTATTTATGCCAAATATTAATTCTGTAGTATTTACCATGTTTCTATGTCATTTATATTGTTTATTATGTCATATTAGATAAATTGTGATTGGTAAATAAGCCGTAGAGTTGATATTATCGTAATAATAAAATATTTTCCCTTTATCTCGAGACTCAGGAATTCCCGCTGACGTAAACAAATATTCCCTGGCGGTTCCTGATTGGCTCTCAGACTCCTCATTAGCTCCGCCCACTCTGTTATGTTGCAGAATCGCCAATTACTATATTAGAAAGAATAATACAAGAAATAAACGAAAAAATGGGAAAAAAAGTAAAATTAACGACAGGTGAGTAATCATGCTACGGCTGGTGGTGTCACTGCACGTTATAAATGACTAATTCCTTGTAGGAAGTGTCTAGGCATGATAATGACCATCTTTGTAATTAAAATCTTATAACATGTAAGCTTATAACATGTAAGCTGTACAAAGAAATAAATATTTATATTTTTATATGTACCAGTGTTGCCAAAGAGATAAGCTATTTTCTATATGATTAACTCAATTTTCATAATTTCTCGATTTTTTCACTCTCGCGCCGCGGACGACCTGCAGCCCCTTAGGCCTTTGCAGTAATCTAGCGACCATTCTTGCTGTTCTCTCATCTGAAAGACATTTTCGTGTCCGTGTTGGTGCCCGGCTTTCCTCAGACTTTGTTCAGGCCGAGTGAGTCCCAGAAGGTTGTGTCCTTAGCACTGCCCTTTTTCTATTAGCTATGAATGACCTACCGTCCATTCTTCCATCTCATATTGGTCGTCACTTTATATGGATGGCTTTGCTGTAGCTTACACAGGCGCTGACTGTTCCCTGGTAGCAGTCTCCCTTCAGGATGTGATTGACCATGTTTCCCATTGGGCCTGTGGAAGATTAAATTTACCTGGATGTAACTCATAAGATACATACCAGTAAATGGTAACAAAGATAATTATTCTTTATCAAGGTTACAGAGACAAGTAGGAATTTTAGGACACCTAGGTCACAAAAAATGTCCCCCTTTGATACTTCCGATAATCTCTCCATAAGTCACTCTGGACCTATATTAATTTCAAATGAAATATACATCACCAGGAATTCTGGTAAAAACATTAATATAAATATGTAGACTGTATATTAAAATTAATAAATTATTACATATACACATTTATGTAACACAAGGAGAATTTATAATCATAACACTCGCCAATTTGTCTGGAGATTACTTGGTGTATCATACACAAACCCCCTGCCTAAAAATTATGAAGAAAATACAGGCAAGAATAGACAACTTAGCTGGGGTTCCAAAGCTGTCCTGTCCATCTGCTTAATGCTCACATTATGCAGGACTGCAAATCCAACAATTTTGGCTCCTATTTGGGAAGTTTCAACCACAATTTAACTTCCAGAGCGAAGAAATTTATGCACATTTCACTAGCGTTCCTTTACCCCATTCCAAACAATGGCGTCTCTCCCCAGCAACGCTCACCCATTGCTGGTTCTTTATTTATTTACAAATTAATTTTTATTACCTACAATATATGCCATCGATTTACATACAAAATACACTGTACTTTTGGAAAATATACAGCATTTTCTACAGGGCCACTTCTCGTGGATTTAAATTTTCTAGTGCAATACTCCATTTCAATACCTTCATTAGATGCTCTCTTGTCCCAGATATTCCATTGTATTTGCACGGCTCACATATCCTGGAATGTAATACGGTCAAGTTTCTTGGCCTTCTGTTCGATCACCGTTTGACATGAAAACCCTCATGTTTCCTCTTTGAAGACAGCTTGCCATGGTTGGCTGGACCACATTACAATTCTTGCCCTCTTCATGGGGAGGAGATTGCCGGCCTCTCCTCCATTTGCATTCCACCTTAGTCATGTCAAAGCTGGACTATGGCAACCAAGGTTCTCCTGCAACTCTTTCTAAACTAGATCCCGTTCATCATCAGGGTCTACATTTATGCCTTGGTGCCTTTTGTTCATCCCTTGTTGAAAGTCTCTATGCTGAGGTGAATGTTCCTTAGCTGATAGTCATGATGCTCATTGCATTCGTTACTTTGTGTTCCTTCTACATATAGGTTGGTCTCGGATGTTAGTAGAGGTCCGTTATTTGATCAGTGCCCCTGCTTACTCTGTCAATTTCCTCTTTGTCTTCGCTCACTCCGGTCTTCTCTCAAGTTGCCTCACTTGTATGTTCATGTAGCGTCTGCGTTTTCCCTTCCTCCTTGGGAGGTTCTGACGGTTCATGTCTTCCCCTACTGCCATGTGCTAATGCTCCCCTACCTACGGCTGCTGCTCACTCTTTTTCTTGATCACTTCCAGTCTCACACTTGTGCTGTTGCTGTTTATGCAGATGGTTCTAAATCTTCTGACGGAATTGGGATCATGGCAACATTTTTGCCGCTGCAAACCCAACTAGCACGGCAGTACTTTTACTGCCATGCTAGTATTTTTACTGCCGAGTTGTATGCCATCCTCTTAGCACTTCTCCGTATTAATATTTCCTTCAGTTTTCGTGATCATTTCGGGTTCCTCAGTGGTTTGCAGGCCATTAAACAATTTGATTCCCCTCATCTGTTGGTCCTTCATATTCAACTTTGGTTGTGCCATGTAACTAGCAAACACAAAGTGGCCAATTTCTGTTGGGTCCCGGGACACGTTGATGTATGGGGCAACAAACAGGCGGTTGCTGCTGCACGGTCAGCAGTGCATGATCTTCCAGTTTCCTGTAGAATTATTCCATTCAGGGTCCATTTTACCATCAACTCTACCTATCTTCATGGTCGTTGACAACAACGGTGGTCGGAAATGCACCATAACAAATTACATTTTATTAAACTGCATTTGGGTTTGTGGCCATCTTCTTACCACCGTTGCCGTACTCAGGAGACTGCACTCTCCCGTTTCTTCATCGTCTATACTCACCTTACCCATGGGTATCTCATCGGCTATACTCACCTTACCCATGGGTATCTCATCGTCTATACTCACCTTACCCATGGGTATCTCATCGGCTATACTCACCTTACCCATGGGTATCTCATCGTCTATACTCACCTTACCCATGGGTATCTCATCGGCTATACTCACCTTACCCATGGGTATCTCATCGGGTATACTCACCTTACCCATGGGTATCTCATAGAGCAAAACCCTCTTTATCTCTGTGAGCTTTGTCAGATCCATATTTCGGTTCTTCACTTGCTTGTGGATTGTCTGGTTTACCAGCGAGCTTGTGGATTGTCTGGTTTACCAGCGAGCTTGTGGATTGTCTGGTTTACCAGCGAGCTTGTGGATTGTCTGGTTTATCAGCGAGCTTGTGGATTGTCTGGTTTACCAGCGAGCTTGTGGATTGTCTGGTTTACCAGCGAGCTTGTGGATTGTCTGGTTTACCAGCGAGCTTGTGGATTGTCTGGTTTACCAGCGAGCTTGTGGATTGTCTGGTTTACCAGCGAGCTTGTGGATTGTCTGGTTTACCAGCGAGCTTGTGGATTGTCTGGTTTACCAGCGAGCTTGTGGATTGTCTGGTTTACCAGCGAGCTTGTGGATTGTCTGGTTTACCAGCGAGCTTGTGGATTGTCTGGTTTACCAGCGAGCTTGTGGATTGTCTGGTTTATCAGCGAGCTTGTGGATTGTCTGGTTTACCAGCGAGCTTGTGGATTGTCTGGTTTACCAGCGAGCTTGTGGATTGTCTGGTTTACCAGCGAGCTTGTGGATTGTCTGGTTTACCAGCGAGCTTGTGGATTGTCTGGTTTACCAGCGAGCTTGTGGATTGTCTGGTTTACCAGCGAGCTTGTGGATTGTCTGGTTTACCAGCGAGCTTGTGGATTGTCTGGTTTACCAGCGAGCTTGTGGATTGTCTGGTTTACCAGCGAGCTTGTGGATTGTCTGGTTTACCAGCGAGCTTGTGGATTGTCTGGTTTATCAGCGAGCTTGTGGATTGTCTGGTTTACCAGCGAGCTTGTGGATTGTCTGGTTTACCAGCGAGCTTGTGGATTGTCTGGTTTACCAGCGAGCTTGTGGATTGTCTGGTTTACCAGCGAGCTTGTGGATTGTCTGGTTTACCAGCGAGCTTGTGGATTGTCTGGTTTACCAGCGAGCTTGTGGATTGTCTGGTTTACCAGCGAGCTTGTGGATTGTCTGGTTTACCAGCGAGCTTGTGGATTGTCTGGTTTACCAGCGAGCTTGTGGATTGTCTGGTTTACCAGCGAGCTTGTGGATTGTCTGGTTTACCAGCGAGCTTGTGGATTGTCTGGTTTACCAGCGAGCTTGTGGATTGTCTGGTTTACCAGCGAGCTTGTGGATTGTCTGGTTTACCAGCGAGCTTGTGGATTGTCTGGTTTACCAGCGAGCTTGTGGATTGTCTGGTTTACCAGCGAGCTTGTGGATTGTCTGGTTTACCAGCGAGCTTGTGGATTGTCTGGTTTACCAGCGAGCTTGTGGATTGTCTGGTTTACCAGCGAGCTTGTGGATTGTCTGGTTTACCAGCGAGCTTGTGGATTGTCTGGTTTACCAGCGAGCTTGTGGATTGTCTGGTTTACCAGCGAGCTTGTGGATTGTCTGGTTTACCAGCGAGCTTGTGGATTGTCTGGTTTACCAGCGAGCTTGTGGATTGTCTGGTTTACCAGCGAGCTTGTGGATTGTCTGGTTTACCAGCGAGCTTGTGGATTGTCTGGTTTACCAGCGAGCTTGTGGATTGTCTGGTTTACCAGCGAGCTTGTGGATTGTCTGGTTTACCAGCGAGCTTGTGGATTGTCTGGTTTACCAGCGAGCTTGTGGATTGTCTGGTTTACCAGCGAGCTTGTGGATTGTCTGGTTTACCAGCGAGCTTGTGGATTGTCTGGTTTACCAGCGAGCTTGTGGATTGTCTGGTTTACCAGCGAGCTTGTGGATTGTCTGGTTTACCAGCGAGCTTGTGGATTGTCTGGTTTACCAGCGAGCTTGTGGATTGTCTGGTTTACCAGCGAGCTTGTGGATTGTCTGGTTTACCAGCGAGCTTGTGGATTGTCTGGTTTACCAGCGAGCTTGTGGATTGTCTGGTTTACCAGCGAGCTTGTGGATTGTCTGGTTTACCAGCGAGCTTGTGGATTGTCTGGTTTACCAGCGAGCTTGTGGATTGTCTGGTTTACCAGCGAGCTTGTGGATTGTCTGGTTTACCAGCGAGCTTGTGGATTGTCTGGTTTACCAGCGAGCTTGTGGATTGTCTGGTTTACCAGCGAGCTTGTGGATTGTCTGGTTTACCAGCGAGCTTGTGGATTGTCTGTGGATTGTCTGGTTTACCAGCGAGCTTGTGGATTGTCTGGTTTACCAGCGAGCTTGTGGATTGTCTGGTTTACCAGCGAGCTTGTGGATTGTCTGGTTTACCAGCGAGCTTGTGGATTGTCTGTCTGGTTTACCAGCGAGCTTGTGGATTGTCTGGTTTACCAGCGAGCTTGTGGATTGTCTGGTTTACCAGCGAGCTTGTGGATTGTCTGGTTTACCAGCGAGCTTGTGGATTGTCTGGTTTACCAGCGAGCTTGTGGATTGTCTGGTTTACCAGCGAGCTTGTGGATTGTCTGGTTTACCAGCGAGCTTGTGGATTGTCTGGTTTACCAGCGAGCTTGTGGATTGTCTGGTTTACCAGCGAGCTTGTGGATTGTCTGGTTTATCAGCGAGCTTGTGGATTGTCTGGTTTACCAGCGAGCTTGTGGATTGTCTGGTTTACCAGCGAGCTTGTGGATTGTCTGGTTTACGAGCTTGTGGATTGTCTGGTTTACCAGCGAGCTTGTGGATTGTCTGGTTTACCAGCGAGCTTGTGATTGTCTGGTTTATTGTCAGCGAGCTTGTGGATTGTCTGGTTTACCAGCGAGCTTGTGGATTGTCTGGTTTACCAGCGAGCTTGTGGATTGTCTGGTTTACCAGCGAGCTTGTGGATTGTCTGGTTTACCAGCGAGCTTGTGGATTGTCTGGTTTATCAGCGAGCTTGTGGATTGTCTGGTTTACCAGCGAGCTTGTGGATTGTCTGGTTTACCAGCGAGCTTGTGGATTGTCTGGTTTATCATCGAGCTTGTGGATTGTCTGGTTTACCAGCGAGCTTGTGGATTGTCTGGTTTATCAGCGAGCTTGTGGATTGTCTGGTTTACCAGCGAGCTTGTGGATTGTCTGGTTTACCAGCGAGCTTGTGGATTGTCTGGTTTATCAGCGAGCTTGTGGATTGTCTGGTTTACCAGCGAGCTTGTGGATTGTCTGGTTTATCAGCGAGCTTGTGGATTGTCTGGTTTACCAGCGAGCTTGCAGGATTTACTTCCACCGACGCTACAACCCTACTGCTCTTACCTTATCTTCCCTTCTTGCAGACGACCCTACCTTTAACTTACGATGAGTTTTTGACTTTTTGTCAGCAACTGCTTTATTATACGAACTTTGATGCATGGCCCATAGTGTCATCTGCAGCCCTCTTCCCCCCCACCTTGGATCCCCTTTCCAACTAGTTGTTTATAGACCCGGCACTATTTTCTGCCCACAGCGCTGCATGACCCTTGTCAGTTTAGCGCTTTATTTGTTTATAATAAAAATAATAATGAGGATTACTTGTCTGACTTTAATAGAAACTCCTCAGTGGCGCCCCCCCCCCTTCAAGTGGCACCCAAGGAATATGCCATACCTGCTATATCTTAGGTACACCACTGTTGGTAATCTCATTAAATGTTAAATACTTCAGGATTATGTGCCATTATCTATGTGTCAAGTAATTTCTACTTTGAATTAATCATCATCACGGTTGTGTTTTTTTTCAGGTTGTCAATGGACCAGACTCATTTATGGAAGGAGAGGCTATGGTAAACACGCCATTCAACTTGAGTGAAGGACCACTGTGGCAAGTTCGACTTATGCCACTCTCATCTGACTACCCTTGTCTCTGGCCGGAAGTGAAAGAAAAGTTCCCATATCAAAACAAAGTGTTGTTTAATTTCCATCATGGAATAGTTGATGGTCCCGATTTACTTTCAATTACTGGGTTATTTACGAAGCTTCTGGAGGATTACATCAGCAAAATCCCTATTGATAAGCAACAGTTTGGACAACTTGTTGACCACAGTCATACATCAAAGATTGTTCAACAAATGACAGAAGAACTTGAAAAGGATCCCCAAAAGTTAAAATTAATGCTAAATGAGCTAAAAAATAGAAAGCACACTCCACTTCTTGTAGAAGCATTCGGTACTCCAAGTTCACCACCTAATATCAGTACAGAAAACTTACAATATGCAGTACTAGATTTTTCTGAAGTTAATAAGTTTAATGAAGAATGCAAGGCTAGAAAAATCACTTTCAACTCTGGATTTATTGGTTTAGTGAACACTGCTTTGGTTGAGCTAGTAAGGGAGGCTGGAATTATACGCGACATCTACAATATTAGCAGTTTACACTCCATTGACCTTCGCCGTTACATGAAAGGATACTCTGAAGTATACCCAATGGGTTTCCATACTCTTTCAATATCACACACCATGGCAACCCCTTACAATGTCAAAGACATATTCTGGGAATATGCTACGCAGTTTGACACTGAATTCCGCAGCAACCTGAAAAACAAACAGATATTAAGAGATTTTGCCTTACGCAAGATGACTCTCCCAGATACCTGCAACCTTGATCATCTGTATGCAACTCCTTCACCTCCTAAATATGACTATATTTTTACAAATATGTTTTTACCAAGATTTTTTAACTATGGAGTAGGAAGACGTGTACAACAGACAGAGATAAAATATTATGTTCCCCTAAATGCCAGTGATTTCGTATTTTTTACTGGCATATGTAATATACGTGAGAAGGTTGAGTTTGATATGTTTTATTCACCATATTGCATAAACTCCGACACTGCACAAATGTGTCATGACAAAGTTGTATCAGTCTTTCGTGAAATAATTAATAGTTAACCTTGTATGTTCTTGAGGCCTGCATTTTTTGCTAATATTATAAAGGTTATGTGATAGGTAACTTACCCCTCTACAGGAGTATACACAATCCCTAGTAATGACTGCAATCAATTATACGTCGGCGAGACGTCCAGAGACCTCCACACACGTATTTCTGAACACCAATACGAAGGCAGAATCCATGATTTAAGGAACGCCTGCACTCAACACCGAAATTTCCACAACCATTTAATCAGCTACAGAAACGCAAGACTTATCGCCAGGGAAGAGAATCAGTACTGCAGAAGCCTGGAATCATCAGTTATCTGCATATCTAGCAATTTCAACCAGAACAACTGTTCTATAAAATAGCTGAACCACTTGCTAAGAAGTTCCTTCATTATCCTTCATAACTAGAAGCACACCTGCCCCTCCCGTGCAGGTCAGTCTCAAATCCAACCTACCCAGCATTCTCCACCTGTGTGATAAATGGTTTAAAGCCGACAAGTTGAAGACTGAAATACTTATGCAAAATATGGGAATCTTTAATTAAAGATTGCCTATGTTACATAAGTGTCTCAATCTTAAACTTGTCGGTTTTAAACCATTTATCATATCTGTCAGACACTGCAGCATTATGGGATCTTGAAACAAAGAATTCTTCAACCTTGTCCATCCTTTGGACGAAGACCTACTTCGACTAGTGGATGATACCACTATGACCTCACCTCAGTTATATAAGCCACTTCTACGGCCCTATACTGTACTTTCTACAAGATTGATGGACTGAACACATCGACTCCAGGCTGAGGGACTGATTACCTCAAATTCCTCCTCTACTTAAACCTTTCTGATTTGTATTGGACTGATGAAGCCACTGTGTGGCGAAACGTTTCCTCAATAAAGTTTCCCATGTATTGCATAAGTTTCTCAATCTTCATTCTCCACAAAACTCCCCGCCCTATATATACTAATGTTCTCTTTACCTAGGTATATCTATTTTATTTTATTTTATTTTTCCCTTCCAAGAAGCTCATCATTAGAAATCCTTTCCTTAAATCAATTGTAAAGGCAACTCCTGTCTGTGGTAATTTTTTGCAAGTTATATACACTGATGGATCTAAGCAGGAGTCTACTGGCAGGGCTGCGTCTGCTCTTGCTACAATCTCCCTAGAAAATGACGATAGGAACTATGTAAAGTTAGATATCAAAATTAACAATGATTAACATTCTACATTGCAAACTGAATTGTTTGCCATTCTAATAGTGCTAAAGTTAAATTATGAGACTGAGCTTGACTCCATTACTATTACTAATTCCACGTCATCACTAAAGACTTGATTCCCATTATGACTTTAACAACATGTTAACTGGTGGAGCCCGATAAACATACTCAAAACTCCGATGCAACATCCCCCCAATGAAAAGCAGGGGGTGTCACTAGCACGTTAAGAGACCATACAATAAGTGTCAGGGGCCCGAGACTGTTCAACTGCCTCCCAGCATACATAAGGGGGATTACCATTAGACCCCTGGCAGTCTTCAAGCTGGCACTGGACAAGCACCTAAAGTCGGTACCTGACCAGCCGGGCTGTGGCTCGTACGTTGGTTTGCGTGCAGCCAGCAGTAACAGCCTGGTTGATCAGGCTCTGATCCACCAGGAGGCCTGGTCACAGACCCCCGGAACTCTCTCCAGGTAAACTCCAGGTACAAGTGTTATGTATCTCATCACACATACCCTGAAGGCAAATATACAATATAACCTTGGTATGCCTGTGTCAAGCATTAGAAATAAATTAGCAGATAAGTAAATAATGCAACTGAATGTTATAGCAATGAAGATAAAAGTCTGAGTAGGTGTATCATCCAGTGTGATAACATAACTGTAGATAAGTACGCTCTTGGAGCAACTTCCAATGTGAGCCAACTGCTGCAGCAGCCAGACTCAGGGTTAGGTACAAGTACTTCTGGCAGTGTGGGCAGCCCTGTTATCACTCTCTTGAACACTATATACTTACTGGTCTGCTTATTGAAGAATATAGAAACAGGCACTATAATAACACATGTGATATATTAAGATCTCTTATTAATGGAAATAAGATACCACATATATTAAGCAGATTTCCTATATATGCCCCAGATTGACTGATACTATTCGCAGATCATTTATTTTAATGAGGGGGAATTGTTAAACCCGTAGGGGTTATAAGGTGCCTGTGGATGGGAAGGCATTCAGAGACGAGCTAAGCAATAGGAAGAATATTTCTTTTCCTTGGATCAAGAGCCCCTGAATGACATCAAGGCATCCTACTTCAAGAAGTATAAGCTAATTATTTAATGCAAAATATTACAATATTATTTAAAGATTTGAAGTGGTAAAAATGGCGCCAACACACACCATAAACATCACAAACTTTGCTCTAACTTAGACGAAACTGTGTTGAAATTATGAACCTGGTCGGAAGAGGCATTCTAGAATTATCTCGGGAAAACCAATTTATGGGATCGTCTTCGTAAAATTTAAGAGAGGGCATATACTGGTACTGGTGGCCCGTGGCCTGGTAGGCAACGTTCTTGCTTCACACGATGAGTCTCTGTGGTTCGATCTCAGGCAAGGTTGGAAACATTGGGCGTGTTGTCCCGTTCACCTAGCAGTCAAGTAGGTACCTGAGTGTTAGTTGATTCGTGTGGGTGGCATCCTGGGGAACAAGACTGAGGACCACAATGGAAATAAGACAGACAACCCTCGATGACGCACTGACTTTCATGGGATTTCCCCTGGTGGCTTACCCTCCTGGGTTAAAAATCCGAACAAAGTCTTTTATGTCATTTGAATTGGGTTTTTTAAGGTCAAACTTGATAACAATATATAACTGGAACATTGATAATTTCACTAAAAATACATTTACAGTTGCCATACATCAATAATTAAGTTATTGAAGCCGATCAGAAGAGCCGTTGAATATATCTGATATAACTGACAATTAATTTTTTACAAAACTCAATGAGAAAGTCAAGTTATCTTTTAATGAAGTTTATTAACACTTCTGAAGCCTATCAGAAGAGGAATTCTCCATTTATAACTCTGATTCCATCAGTTCCAAAATAAATGAAAAAAATATATTGGTTTGACAAAATTAGCCGCAGGTAAACTAAACATAATGGACGCTCACCTGACCGTAATACGATTCAATGAGAATTAAAATTAGCAAATGTGCACCGACATACATAATGGAATTTCACTCTAGACTCTTACTGAATTAAGAGATCCAATTTTTTAATGTTTGAAGCTACGCCGCAGAGGATTTTGGAAATTACTGGAGTCATTCCAGGATGCTGGGCACTTGCATATGTCAAGTGTTACTAGAAATCTTGCCCTAGTTACCGCATTCTAGTACTGAATATTTGAAGTCGATCAGATGAGACTTTCTGGTGTCATGAATGAAAAAAAAATTCTAGAAAGTAAAACAAAACTGGATAAAAAATCTAGTAACCAATTAATGGCTGGCCTTCGGGAATTCCTAATTATAAGTGTAAGTGTATAAACAGATGATAAGCTTTGTTGTGCGTCAGACACATTACAACTACGTTATTACAACTTTTATCAAGAAGTGTGATGCACATGTTGGTTATGAAATTATGGAACAATGGCAGATAAAACAACAATACACTCACTGCTAACTTTCCAAGTATAAGTGGAACATATTCACGCTGGAACTGCATTTTTAATAATTCCCCGACCTTTATGAATCAGGTCTAAGTTTATCTAGGATTTCGTAAATGCTTTAAAGATGATATCTGTGTCTGTTCGTTCAAATGATAACTAAGGTGTAAGGTGAAACAGTTCGCTCATGTGATAACAACAGTCGAAATTCAAAGTACTGACTCGGATAATAACAGTTTAAGACTACACCAGCCAGCAGCACCACTCACAGCCAGCAGCACCACTCGCAGCCAGCAGCACCACTCACAGCCAGCAGCACCACTCACAGCCAGCAGCACCACTCACAGCCAGCAGCACCACTCGCAGCCAGCAGCACCACTCACAGCCAGCAGCACCACTCACAGCCAGCAGCACCACTCACAGCCAGCGTCCCTAGTGACAGGTTGTGCTTGGGATCCTCCCCTAAACATTTAATATTATCCTCACATTGTGGCTGTCAGGTGAGTTTGCTTCTCTCTGGTCCAGAGAGAATCAATACTTCCAGCTCAAGTTGGAAATATTGTCTTTCTCTCTCTCTGTATTAGGTAAAAACTTGAGTGTATAAAGATTAAATTTTCTACCAT
>NC_091319.1:37477236-37479736 GCF_038502225.1 Cherax quadricarinatus
ATGGCGGAATCAGGTCCATTGCAGTGGGCAACACCCTTCGGCGCCTAGTCGCCAAGGCTGCAGTAAGAAGGGTGAGTCAAGAGGCTGCTGCAATGCTGAAATCAACTGAGCTCGGTTTTGGCGTTCAACAGGGCTGTGAAGCAGCTGCCCACGCAGCACGAGTATATATCAAAAATATGTCCGACGATAAAGCCTTGGTCAAATTTGACTTTGCCAATGCTTTCAACTCAGTCAGAAGGGATGCTGCTCTCCAAGCAGTTTATAGAAACTTCCCTTCCCTTTATCCCTTTGTTGAATCGTGCTATAGTGTGACTTCCAAACTATTGTTTGGGGACCTTGAAATTGACTCACGTGAGGGCGTGCAAGAGGGGACCCTCTCGCCCCCTTTCTATTCTGTTTGGTCATCAAGGAAGTCACAGAAGCACGACGGTACCCTAGCTGGCACAACAGAATCTCTCCTAGAGGACATCAGTAAAATTAAAGACATGGGAGAAAGCCTGGGCCTTTCTTTAAACCCCACCAAATGTGAAATAGTTTCTACCAATCAACAGATGATCCAGAATATTAGTGCCATTTTACCAGGAGCATGAGTCATTGATCCAGCCAATAGCACTCTCCTTGGTGCTCCTCTTGGGTCCAATGTCATCGATCTGATCCTAGAAAGAAAAAGTCTCAGACCTCCAGACGATGGAAAGCAGGATGAAAGACATTGACACACCTACTCACCAGGTGTCTGCCAATCCCAAAACTTACCTACTTTCTGAGATGCTCCCCAGCCTTCAGCAGTCCAAAACCCAAGGAATATGACTCTCTCCTTAAGACCATGCTAGAGAGTGTATTGAATCTTTCCCTTGAAGATGGACAGTGGTTGCAAGCCTCACTTCCGGTCAGGCTTGGGGGGGCTGGGAGAACGCAGATCCTCCCAGATTGCTCTACCAGCTTTCCTATCCTCTTCCATAGCATCAAACGAGTTGATACAACAAATTCTTCCTGATAACCTCAGTGACTCAGCAGGAATACAGGACCCTAGCTATGCCAGTGCCATCACTGAATGGGAGACTCTTGCTGCTCCAGCACAAAACCCTAGTGCAGCACTGGCACACAAACAGTCAAGCTGGGATGGCCTGATCGCTGAAAAGGTGCTTTCCAACATGCTCAGAGCTGCAACATCAGATAGGGAGACTGCCCATCTCCAGGCTGTGAGCGCACATCACTCCGGGGACTTCCTCCAAACAGTTCCCATATCGGCAATGGGAACGCGACTCGACCCTAAGACCCTTCGTATTGCAGTGGCTCTGCGCCTTGCTGCCCCAATTCACACATAATATACGTGTATTTGCGGCGAAGCGAAAGCAGACCAATAAGGTCTACATGGTCTAAACTGTTCCAAAACCAAGGGCTGGCATGCAAGACACAATGAGGTCAACGACGTCGTGAAGAGAACCCTTGCTACAGCTAGATGCCCAGCCAACAATACCCACAACCCAGCAAGCTGCCCCAACGGGATTACCATCTATCCTTGGAAGAATGACAATCTCTTAGCATGGGACTATACCTGTGTGTCCACACTGGCTGACACCTATATCCATCACAGTGTGGGGCGACAAGGAGGAGCTGCTGAACCACAGGGAGGAGTACAAGATCAGCAAGTACAGAGACATAAGCCAACAGTATCAATTTGTCCCAATGGGATCAGAGACCTTGGGATCATGGGGAAAAAATGCCACACGTTTCCTTAAAGAATTGGGTTCCAGAATCATCGACACCACCAGATCAGTGTTTATATATATATATATACCGTAATAAACTTTATCACAAATTTTACAAGGAATCTTATAGACACATCCGTCAGCATTTTGGGGGGAATTCTTTATCAAAAGTTTTTTTACTGTATCAAGATTTTTGAATACAACTTTAACATTAAAAGTCTTAAGAAGAGAAGGCATATCAACCAAGTTTTCATGGTAAGGGAGAACCAACATATTTTTAGTTGAATAAGGCTGGTTGTCCCTTTTTGGATTGTAAAAATACATGTATGGACTAATAAAAACACACAAACCAGGGAATCCAGTCAGACCAATTATTAGCTCCATAGGGTCAGTTTCATATAAATTATCCAAATGGCTTGTTGATATTTTGAGCCCTATTGTTGGCAAAATTTCTAACTTTAATGTTGATAAATTAGACACATGTGCAACTCTTGGGTATCTTTATTGAGGAAACGTTTCGCCACACAGATTGATGGACTGAACACATCGACTCAAGGTTGAGGGACTGATTACCTCATTCTCCTCCTGTTCTTCAAGTTTCTCCTACGTATCGACTGATGAAGCCACTGTGTGGCGAAACGTTTCCTCAATAAAGATACCCAAGAGTTGCACATGTGTCTAATTTATCAACATGTCGGTTCCCTGAACCATTCATCTACAACTTTAAGATTTTAACATGGTTAGTTTTGATGTTACTTCCTTGTTTACGAAAGTTGCTGTTGATGATTTAT
>NC_091319.1:37484736-37487236 GCF_038502225.1 Cherax quadricarinatus
GTTCGGATTTTTAACCCCGGAGGGTTAGCCACCCAGGATAACCCAAGAAAGTCAGTGCGTCATCGAGGACTGTCTAACTTGTTTCCATTGGGGTCCTTAATCTTGTCCCCCAGGATGCGACCCACACCAGTCGACTAACACCCAGGTACCTATTTGCTGCTAGGTGAACAGGACAACAGGTGTAAGGAAGCGTGTCAAATGTTTCCACCCGCCGGGAATCGAACTCGGGCCCTCCGTGTGTGAAGCGGGAGCTTTAGCCACCAGGCAATCAGGATAAAACAAAAATGGGTTGCCAGAGAGCAACAAGAAAAACCAAGGGACAGGAGGAGGAAAATGCAAAGGAAGATTGGGCAGCAGAGCTCATAAAAAGGGATCATGAATGGGAAAAGAAACTAGAAGAACTTAGCATGAGAATGGAAGAGAGGATAGATATGGAAAGCAGGAAGTGGGAGGTGCATGTCAAAGCAGCAGAAGCTAGGATACAGAGTTTAGAAGAGGAATTGAAAAATCTGAAACAGCCTAAAGAACTAAAGAACATTTTGGGATTGACAACAGAGACTGCTACCTCAGCCACAAATAAGGGGACTGTAGGGAAAGAAGGGGCACAACTGCATGGAGATGCTCTATCAGAGGAGACTGTAGCAAATGAAAGAGCTAAGCTTTATGTGGAGGCCCTAACAGACAACAACAGAGCCCAAGGAAAGCCGAGAAGGGAAAATGACAGGCCACTGAGCCCAAGTACATTAGCCAGTGAAACTGATGAAAGGAAAGCTGCAGTGGAGGAAACCAAATTAAATGAGGGGATACACAGGGATATGCAGTGGGAGAATGAAAGGGTGAGGTCAGTCTTTGTGTATGGGCTCCAGGAAGTCGAAGGGGAAACATATGAAGCAAGAAAACAAGGGGAAAAAAAAGCAATTGAAAGCATCATGAAAGCAATAGGAGAAGACGATATGACCCAGCTGGAAAATTTTCGGAGAATAGGGGGGTTTGTAAAAAAAAGAACCCGGCCAGTGAGAGTGACCTTCAAGGCAGAAGCGACTCGGACCAGTATACTGCAGGAGAAAGCACGATTAAGGGACATGACGGCATACAGGAGGGTGTATCTCGACCGCGACAGAACACAAGAAGAAAGGAAGAAACTGAGAGAGATGGTACAAAGGCGAAAGGAGGACAGAGAGGGGATGGAGAAGACAGACAGGAGATCCCAGACCCAGGAAGAAGATCTAATACAGCCTCCCTCACAACTTTCTATAGAAGCCTCCCAACCAGGTCAACCCCAGTGCAACCAAACACTCTAAATCAAAACACCCATGCCACATCCAATGCCCCCACCCACTACATTACAAACTTCACCCCCACAGCAACAACCCATAGTTCCTTACCAGGTCTCCCACTTCCCCAACCCCAATATACTTCCCAGACCACAGTCTTAGAAAAGAAGTTGAAGGTGTGGTATACAAATGCAGATGGAATAACAAACAAGTATGAGGAGTGGCACGAAAGAATCAAAGAGACATCCCCAGACATAATAGCACTCACAGAAACAAAACTCACCAGAATAATAACAGATTCAATCTTTCCATCCGGATATCAAATCTTCAGGAAAGACAGAGGGAGGAGAGGGGGAGGAGGAGTTGCACTGCTCATTAAAAACCAGTGGGGTTTTGAGAAAATGGAAAGAATGGATGGCATGGGCGAAAGGGACTACTTAGTAGGAACAATCCAGTCTGAGGGACATAAGGTGATAATTGCAGTAATGTACAACCCACCACAGAACTGCAGGAGGCCAAGAGAAGAATACGATGAGAGCAACAGAGCAATGATCAACACACTAGCCGAGGTGGCCAGGAGAGCACACATGGGGGGAGCAAAGTTACTAGTTATGGGTGATTTCAATCACAAGGAGATTGACTGGGAAAACCTGGAGCCCCATGGGGGTCCCGAAACATGGAGAGCCAAGATGATGGATGTGGTACTGGAGAACCTCATGCATCAACATGTTAGAGACACTACCAGAGAGAGAGGAGAGGATGAACCAGCAAGGTTGGACCTTGTATTCACCATGAGTAGTTCGGACATCGAGGGTATCATGTATGAAAGGCCCCTGGGAGCTAGTGATCATGTGGTTCTGTGCTTCGACTACATAGTTGAGCTCCAAGTGGAGAGAGTAGCAGGAATAGGCTGGGAAAAACCAAACTACAAAAGGGGGAACTACTCAGGCATGAGGAACTTCCTTCAAGACATTCAGTGGGAGAGGGAACTGACAGGAAAACCAGTACAAGAAATGATGGACTATGTAGCAACAAAATGCAAGGAGGCAGAGGAGAGGTTTGTTCCCAAGGGAAACAGAAATAATGGGAAGAACAGAACGAGTCCTTGGTTCACCCAAAGGTGTAGGGAGGCAAAAACTAGGTGTACTAGAGAATGGAAAAGGTACAGAAGACAGAGAACTCAGGAAAATAAAGAAATCAGCCGAAGAGCCAGAAACGAATATGCA